>NC_137928.1:6212748-6227748 GCF_963457725.1 Sprattus sprattus
CGTATGGTGTGACGAGGGAAACAGATCACCACTGTCAGAAAACACCCCAGTCTCCCTCTTGGTGACTGGTATGTAGTCCTAACCTACATTTGAGCTCACACAGACGTGTGGGTGTGTCTGAAGATTTATATGTGTGTATCTGTTTGTGTGTGTGTGTGTGTGTGTGTTTGTGTGTGTGTGTGTGTGTGTGTGTGTGTGTGTGTTTGTGTGTGTGTGTGTGTGTGTGTGTGTGTGTGTGTTTGTGTGTGTGTGTGTGTGAGTGTGCATGTCTATGTGTGTGTCTGTGTGTCTGTGTGTGTCTGTGTATGTATGTATGTGTCAATGTATGTATCTGTCAATATATCTGTGTGTCTGTGTGTGTGTGTGGTGTGTGTGTTTGTGTGTGGTGTGTGTGTTTGTGTGTGTCTGCGTATGTATGAGTGTGTGTGTGCATGTATTTATGCGTGCTTGTGTGTGGGTGTGTGTAAATGGCAAGAGATGGCTTGTTTTGGAAATCTTTGGTGACTCAGACTGTTTTGCAAATCGCTTTGAATGCTTTTCATGGTGTTTATCCATCCATTATTGGCAGACAAGGCCAATGAACATATGGTGCCCATGACAGTTCATTTCAAAACAATGTGTGTGGACAACATCTATGCCTTTCTCATGTAAATACAGTATAGATATCAGGTAGTGAAACTAATTGTGATTCAGCGAAACTAAAAACAACAGGATCGCAATCAGTGACTCAGCATCTCAACTGCCTGACTCGAGTCTCTGTTGTCCTCTTTTCCCTCCGACAGATGACTCTCGTAAACACAGTTCCACCCTCCCGGACGCTTTACAGGTGCCAGAGCCTTGTTTGCATAAGAAACAGGTTGCTGTGCATACTGAAGCCCGTAGGCTCACAGAACATTCAACAGCGACAATCACACGGCTAATGGACTGTGTTATCGGCAGAGACCTTTGTCTAAGCAATAAGTGTTCTCTCCCTTGTACGTGGCTTTAGACAAAAGCGTCTGGTAAAGGACTAAATGTAAATGTAAAGTGATCGGAGGAGGAGGAAGCCTTTCAATTCTTGTTCACTGGTAAAATGATTCTATACTGTAGTTGAAAGTTAGAACCCCGCTGTTAAGGCTTTTATCACACTTATGTAGTTTAAAGATCTATTACATTCAACGGGAAGCTCACAGAGAGAAATACTAGGGGGCCATTTGTCACACATGTGACTTCCTCATCATCTGTTCGTGGAGATAGGGATGCAAATGTCCGAAGCAAATCCCTAGTTAGACGTCACCTAGCAAGATGTCACCTTGTTAGGTGTCACCTAGTTAGACGTCACCTGGGATTCTGTCCTGCCAATGGCCAAGCCTGAGTAAACTTCTGTTGGCTAACCACCCATTAAGATTGTGTATTAGTATGTTGGGTATACTGTATCTGTTAGCTTGTGGTATTCATGTATCTGTTAATGTGTTAAAGTGTTTGTGTACGTGTACGCCTATGTGAACATGTATGTGTGTGTGTGTGTGTGTGTGTGTGTGCATGTTCGTGCATGTGTTTACGTGTGAATGTGATGGGTGTGGTGTGTGTGTTTACATCTGCTTGGGATTTCTCAGCTTGCGTAAAACAGAGAACTCTTCAGCTGGCCTTCCATGCCTGGCCTGGCAGTTACAGACCTACAGCTCAGGACTGGGGTGAGCCAGGTAGAAGAATGTGGCCCGACCAGTTTTTCTGTTGGGAGTGGGGGGGGGGGGGGGGGGGGGGCAAATGAGGGGGTGGGGGAGGGGGAAGGGGGTTTGTCTCATCTTCCCTGGAGCTGCCAGCTATCAGTCAATCAAGGGTGAAACTTACAGACCCCTCCCCAGCCAGCCCTCTTACGTGCCTGTAGCTTAACACAAAGACTCCCATAGAC
This sequence comes from Sprattus sprattus, assembly GCF_963457725.1. Taxonomy (NCBI): domain Eukaryota; kingdom Metazoa; phylum Chordata; class Actinopteri; order Clupeiformes; family Clupeidae; genus Sprattus; species Sprattus sprattus. The sequence goes on from NC_137928.1 coordinate 6,214,640, forward strand.
TCCCATATTCCCCCATATTCTCCCATATAATAATCATTCCTTACAATGCCTTACATGGCCACACAATAGTACCATACACTAAACTTCCCCACGCAGTCAGCTCAGCAACTTTTCTGAGGACTCCCCGAATAGTTTGTGGTGTTTCTGTAACTTGTGGGAGTATATGGGACTATCCCTTATATGCTGTTATGTGAGTGACTGAAAAGTAGTAGCTGAAAAAGAAGCAGAGGAACTGACAGCTCCAAGGTTTTGTTTTTATTCTGTCTGTGTTCCTACCTGATTTTTTTATTTTTTTTGAACAGTTGGATGACTGGCTATGCAGACTTATGGTTAAATAAAGTATGTGTGAAGTGATGTGAGCTTTTGGGAAGATTATGAATTCTCATTGAGCGCAGGGAAAGTTTGCATACGTGACGGAGAGAGATAAACAGGCCGTGAGGTATTTTGAATGCTCATTTGACTGTAGAAAAGTATCCAGAGGGGAAAATGTGAGTCACGTGCCGAAACCACGGCTCTCGCCTGACTGAGCATTTTCTGTGACTTTAAAGAGGAACTTCCAGAATGTTCCAGAATGTGCGCTATGTGACACATGACTTAACACACGAGATAGACTGTAAGATAACGCCTGCCATCTCAATCACTCAGAATGGGATAAAGACAGAGCAACATATTGGTCCGAATCAATAAGAATATCATTTGAATGTGTACTACATGTTATATTTTACCTCCTCTTTCTTTACAATTTAGTAGTATTTTGTAATGACATTCATGCTTTTATGAATGTTTCCCAAAATGACAAATAAAAGTGGGTTTATATAAATAAACTAGTTTTGCCTGAGGAACTATGAGCTCAGCTCATCTCAGACTGTGACACCACTTCCTCATCTTTGTTGATTCTGTGCATAAAGTATAATAGATATCAATATGCCCTGCTTAATCCGGCAAGCATCCATTGTCCTACGCTTTTTTTCTGTACAGCTGCCAGTGCACCTGTTATTGTTGTAAGAGGAAAGGGTCAATTTCACTGGGCCCGTAGACGAGAAGCTCCAGTTTATGAGAAAAGATAACTACAATACCGATCAAAACACAACGGAGTAAAATGACACCACTGAAACGTGAATGCACCCACCTTCACCCACAGGAGAAGTTCAAACGTGAGCTGTTGGAAAGCGGATAACTCATTACAAGAAAGCCCTGAAAACCAGGAACTGGCCCATAGAAACGGCGGTACTCACTGCCTGCCCCTAAATAACGTTCCTCTAATATCTTTTCTGAGATTATATATACATATATATATATATATATATATATATATATATACTGTATATTTACTGTATATATAGATATATAGAGCGAGAGAGAGACAGAGAGAGAGAGAGAGAGAGAGAGAGAGAGAGAGAGAGAGGGAGAGAGAGAGAGAGGGGATTCTGGTGATCTAGTTAGAGTATTCTGTCATTACTGCACTTGAGCCTGAAATGTTTTATAGACTCACCTATAATAAAAACACACTATTTCAATCTGTCTAAACAGAATGCCTTGCCTGACACTCCTGAAATGATTGAGCTATCTGTGATGTGGTGATTCAGAGAGTTTTGGAAAGGAAGTGTTTTTTTTACCTATTTAAAACAGCCAGGTGAGAACGTGTTGGCAGTAGACATGTGTGTCATTGTAACACAAGTGGGTCAGAGAAAGACTGGTTTAACAGGTGAGCATGACTGAGAGAAAGGCCTGAGGTTAGTGTGCTTTTGGTTGGCATGGTAACTGATCATTGTGCTGATGTTGATACTAATTGATTGAAATTTCAATGACACTGGCTGCTACCAAATGAACAAGTCACAACACACAGATTGTGTAGCTAGGGTGGAGTAGTGTTACATTAAGCATAACGATACTAATAATCATATTAATTATATAAAAAAGAGCACCGCCATCATTCTTTAATATTCTAAAACTCATCATTTCATTTAGAACTATAATGTCTGAAAGTATATTAACGAAAAGTTCAGTAGCTCAGAAATATATTTGATTTAACTGTATGTTTTATTTATGTTTTGTACATAAATACTCTTTAAATAAAAAATACAAACAGTTTTTGACTCAACTGCCTGATTTTTGAAGCCTTGTAAAGATAGTTTAAAGATCACAGTATGATACTATTAAGATATTAGTAAGTGTATTTTTTTAATTTTATGAGGAGTATATTGAATATCCCTGTGGACTACCCCATGATAACAAATTAGATATGGGAATAAAATGCTGCATGGATGCCGTGGGGGAAAGCACTGTAGTCGCATTAACATGGCGCATGGGAGGAACTGGAATCAGCTGTCTTCAGAAAAATACCTCAGCTACAAGACAAGGAGTGCACCTGTGACAAATAGTCCTTGCTGAGCTCAATTTTGGCCACACGGCCTATGGGCTGTAATCACAGCAGGGTATGTTATGGACTCGCTGAACACAGTAGGGTGTGGCCAATTTGTTTGTTTGTTGTATAAACAACTTAAACCTCATCAATTTCCATAACAACAAGCCACACTTGCACATAATGCACGTACAAACAAGTTGTCTATAAAAAAAATTGTGGCTTCCCGGGTCATAAACATATCAAAACACCAGCTCATCGATTAGCATGTATCTTGTGCTCTGAGAACCAACTGAAGTGAGAAAGATATAAACTCTAACTCTATTTCCAGAGAGATTAAGATATAAACTCTAACTCTATTGCCAGCGAGATTAAGATATAAACTCTAACTCTATTGCCAGCGAGATAAAGATATAAACTCTAACTCTATTGCCATGAGACTGCTTCTCTGCTAAAGCTGCATAGTTTTCGGTTGCAGCAGCCAGAGACTTTTTGGAGAGACGCACAGATTAAGTGCTCAGGTTACTGACCTTCATGATGATGTGGCACTTCTTCTGGTCAGCCCCGGTATGCCAGAGAGCAGTACCGGACCGGGAGCGGGGGCAAAAGCCTGATCCAAACCCAGCTGGCGGGTCACGCAGGACAACACACACTCGCTCCAACACCTCCACGAGACTCTCTCTCTACTAACCCGTTTCTCTGGAACTCCCAGATGCTCCAACAGCCGAAAACGTTTCACTCTCCCTCTCTCCCTCAGCGTTTTTTTTTTATCTTTCTATCTCTTTGTCCCCCCTCGCGTTCCTTCTGTGGCTGGACACCTGATCAGTCAAGCAGCCTGTGGAGTGGGTTATTCTCCTGTGGAGGATTCCGGAAGCCTCTGTGTCACTCTCCCAAGTGCAGGTCAGGTCTACACGGATTTGTGTTTTGAGTTGAGTCAGCCAACCCCTGAGGACCAACTGCTGTGTGTAAGATGACACCTACCTGCCTTCAAGCCCTCACCTGGAAAACTTCCCTCACTGTGCTGCTTCTAGCTCTCTCGCTCTCTCGCTCTCTCCCTCTCTCCCTCTCACCCTCTCTTGCTCTGTCATCTGTCTATTTATCTATCTATCTATGTCACTCTCTTGCTTCCCTTCCGGTCTCTTGCTCCCTCCTATTTTTCCATGTGAAGCTCTGTATTACACACACACACACTCACACACACACACACACACACACACACACACACACACACACACACACACACACACACACACACACACACACACACACACACACACACACAGACACAGACACAGACACACACACACACAGACACACACACACACACACACACACACACACACACACACACGCACACAAACGAGGAGGGTGCGGTCCAGTTTTGGTCCAACTTATTAAACCAAACAAAAACATAGAATGACGGACTGACAAGCCGATGATAGATCTGACTCAGGTTATGCATGACGGATGAGTTTAATATGGGCATGAGACTGAAGCCATGGTGCCTACGGCAGCTCTGTGTAGTTCCACACTCTGACCTGCATCTCCACCTGTATCTCAGTCCTCTGCATTTATTACTTATTGGAATATCTAATGCAACTCACCAGTGCTGAACTTTAGACCTGTGCACTTGGCAGTACTGTTGAAAGTTCAACTGACTTTTTATTTTATTTTTTTATTGTGCTATTTATTTTTTACTGTTTTAGAATTGCAATGTCCTGTTCCTACATGTTACTTCCTGTTTTAAGTCATACAAACAAGCCTTTATCTTTGAGCTGAACCCAAAATGTATCCGACCTGCCTAGAGATAGCGCCCTAGGTCCTGTGTTTCCCATGGGCTCAAACAGTAAGGCAATGAGTCCCCTGAGCTAACCCTATCTGGCAGTGCCTTATCAGAGGGTGAAGTGTAGATCAATGCCCGTGGACACAGGGAGCCTGCACAATAAGCTTCCTATGGTACTGCCAAATTTGAGCAGGTAGAGAAAGAAGGTAGACCTTGGATGCATTGTTGAGCAGTTATGAATGAAGACAGTGAGAGAAAGAGAGTGTGGGAGAGAGAGGGAGAGAGAGGGAGAGAGGGAGAGAGAGGGAGAGAGGGAGAGAGAGGGAGAGAGAGGCAAAAAAAGGGGAAAGAAAGAGAGAAAGATGTGTATGTCGATATGGAGGCAGGGGAAAAAGGAACCATTTGTAAGCGTGCCATTGTTGTATATGAGTGGCCTGATGTGAGGGGCGCACAGCGAGAAAGCGGTGACCCCGTGACCTAGCCGCTGGAGCACAACATGGGATTTGGAGGCGGAAAGTGAAACCTGCTTGAGGCTTTTACTGCAGCCCTAATTATCCCACGGACTCCGTCTCCAAGAAGGCCTCAGCTCTCCAGTCTATCTGATCTGGAGGCTGAGGAAGGACACTTAAGGTGGACAGGACATACCGCTGAAGGGACGCCAAATAGTTGATTGACTTAATGGCCTTGAGATGTCATCGGTATTTTTTTAAGTTCATGTGTATTGAGGTTACCTAAAAAGGAAAAACGATGTCTGTTTTCCATTGTGAAAAACAATGCCTGGACAAAAAAAAGCCTGGACTTTGACCTGAACTTCCAAAACTAAAGAAAGAAAGAAAGCAAGCAAGAGAGAAGGAAAGAAAGAAAGTCATCTTGTGTCAACTTGCCCTGGCTTTTGGTATTGGGGCTTTGTGTGATTTACATTTGTCCTATTCTTTTCCTATTCGTCACACTGGAAATATACAAAGAGAGACAGATTCACAAAGAGAATATTATATATATACTGTGTAAATATACATACTGTATATACGTAATCTGCTGACCAGAGTAGATCACCCTCTGTAGAAGCCTATGGCTGTGCAGCACACAACAGAATGGAGAGCCTCATCATGCTGCTCCAGCAAGTTTAACATTAACCACCCGGCAGAATAAACATGTTTGCTCAGGGATGTCCCAACGAGAGTCCACTGAATAACAGGTTTCGTATAAAGCAGGCTACATGAAGCAGTCTCAAGTATATTTTCCATAGCTGAAATATTAGTTACTTTGCCATGATGAACTAGAGCAGAATACTGTAGTTTAATCTTTAATATCCAGTGTAATTATCGACTAGCTACAGCAAAGTAAGCCCAATCAGTGCTTCAAGGTAGCGAAGCGCTTACTGTAAATAAATATCCAGAAGTCCAAAGATTAGTTCAAGGTAATAAAACGTACTCATGTGTCGTATAAAAAGGAGACAAAGTAGACAAACTAGACACACTGACTGACTGACCAACAGTAAGCATCAGTGGCAGATGTCACTTACTAAAACAATTGCAGTGTTTAAAAACAATAAATAAAATGTAATGAAAGACATAAGAAATACAAATAATAAATAAAATGTTATGATAAATCCGCCTCTTACCCTGGAGGACGAGGCTGTGAGTGTCCAGGGCCTAGCTTCAGAAACTCAGGATGAAGTCCTCAGGTGAGGGAGATATGCTCTGGTCCTTCAGAAACTCAGGATGTACTTCACAGATGAGGGAGATATGCTCTGGTCCTTTAGAAACTTAGGATGAAGTCCTCAGGTGAGGGAGATATGCTCTGGTCCTTTAGAAACTTAGGATGAAGTCCACAGGTGAGGGAGATATGTTCTCGTCCTTTAGAAACTCAGGATGTACTTCACAGATGAGGGAGATTTGCTCTTGTCCTTCAGAAACTCAGGATGAAGTGCATAGATGAGGGAGGTATGCTCTGGTCCTTCAGAAACTCAGGATGTACTTCACAGATGAGGGAGATATGCTCTTATCCTCTACGCTTCTTCCCACACAACTCTTTTCCTACTTATTGTCTTTTCTTTCCCTCTTTTTCCTTCCTGTTTAATCACTCCCTCCATCCCACTGACCCTCCCACTGTTGGCTTAAAGTGTTGCTCAAGCACCGGAATGCACATGTCATCCAGCTCAAACATTACTCTCTCTCTCTCCCTCTCCCTTTCCCTCTCTCTCTCTCTCTATCTCTCTCTCTCCCCCTCTCCCTCCCTCCCTCTCTCTCCCTCCTGCCCTCTCTCTCTCTCTCCCTCTCTCTCTCTCTCTCCCTCCCTTTCCCTATCTCTCTCTCTCTCTCGCATTGTCTCCTCCCCCTCTCTCTACACCCCCTTCCCACACACTTGGTGGGATTTTCATGGTAAACGGTAATTGGCAATACACACTTCTTGATATCATTTGAGACTGAGATTCCTGAATGCAACATGACTCACACCTTTCCTTCTGAAGCTGGCAGGGGAGGAAACATTTGCCAGGAAATTCCTTAGATGCATCCTTTGAGGCTGGGGTTTCCACATAAAATTCTAAAATGTTTCTGAGGTGTCTGAAGAAATGCAGACTCTCTTTCATACACACGTCACACACTTCGTCACAGACACCTATTTTCAATTTTCAATTTCAAGTTTATATTTTTGCCATTTGTTCTCACAGGTACAGCAAATCACTGACCCTAGATCAATCTGGTTTTATCAGATTTGCCATAGCATATATAACTACATTGCCTTGCCTTCTTTGGTTAGTCCATTATAATTGCAACATTTAGTTAGTATACAGATAAAAGATTTCCCTTGGAAAAGATTCCCAAATGGCAAGATTAGTATTAGCAACAAAGTATTCCTTAGACTCAATAGGGATCACTGTGTGAGGTATCCCATTCTGTCATGCTATTTGTCCATTGACAGAGAGAGGTGTGTGTGTGTGTGTGTGTGTGTGTGTGTGGGGGGGGTCTAGAGTGCTCCACAGTTTTCAACACTCGGATAATTCTATAGTAAGTCTTCGAAGCATCCATATTACGTAATATAACAGCAATGAAACACTCTGATGCCATCTGTATGACTTTTCTTAAATGTATTACTTGGCTGTGCGTCGGGGAGTTGTTCGCCCCGTCCCGGATTTACTTGTAGCTAATGACCTCCGGACAATACATTATCCCTTACATATTTAAAATACATATTTGACTCCGCTCAAGGAAGCCTGCCATTAAATACACATATTTAATGGAAGGCTTCCTTGAGCGGAGTCAAACAATGTCTGTCTGCATGGATTTCTTTTTAATGTTTCTCCCATCCACACGTATCATATATCATCCCTTTCTCTCCTCTCAAATGATCTTACCGTCAGTCACCTAACACCATAGCCATGCCAGTCTCTCACACGGGTGAATGAAGGGAGAGAGAGGGAGTTTCTCATGTCCTCCTCCTTACCGTAAAGCCAATGTAGTTACCTTCTCTCTGTATCTGAGTTACTGTCATTCAGTGTCCAGGAAAGACGGGCAGACACCTCTGGCACCTTGTTTAGTTTCCATGGCGTCCCCCAGGGGGGCTGGTTGGCTGGCAGATAGTCTTTGGCTCCCATAGACTTACATGTGTTGTTGGAAATTCTCTTTATTTGGAAAAACCCCTTGAGATGTACCATCTCGATTTCGAGGGGGTCCACAACACCATCAGACAGTAAACATACATTACATGAACATGAAACAACAATAAGACAGGACAAACAAAAAAGATATATAATTATTACACATATGAAATTCACAACTTTCTCAATGTTATTAAGTAACTGCCATGTTTCAAGGTTTTAATGACGGTATTTTTTTTTCACTGTAGCTGTATCACATACTACATAATATATTCCCATCAGATTGCTAGATTTAGGTGAATTTCAGATATCAGACCATAACTAGAAAATGCATTTCCTGAAGGAAATACCAGTGCATGAAATGCAAAAGTTAAGAAAGGAAGAAGAAAAGAAAGAAGAGTGAAAGAAGGAAAGAAGAGTGGAAGATGGAAAGAAGAGTTGAAGAAGGAAAGAAGAAAAGAAAGAAGAGAGAAGAAAGGAAAGAAGAGTGAAGAAAGGAAAGAAGGAAAGAATAGTTGAAGAAGGAAAGAAGAAAAGAAAGAAGTGTGAAAGAAGGAAAGAAGAAAGGAAAGAAGAGTGAAAGAAGGAAAGAAGAAAGGAGAGTGAAGAAAGGAAAGAAAAGTGAAAGAAGGAAAGAAGAGTGGAAATAGAAAGGAAAGAAGAATGGAGGAAGGAAAGAAGAGTGAACAAGAGTGGCTCTGGATAAAGAGAAAAAGAGAGTGAAAATATTGAAAAAAGGAGATAAAAATGGAGTGAAGAAGAGAGATTGAGTGTGAGAGAAAGGGATAGAGAGAAAGATGGAGAGATGGAGAGAAAAAAAGTAGAGAATGGAAGGTGTCTTAATGTTCCTAGTTACAGTTAAATTGAGAGGGACAGAGAGGAGGTTCCTTTGATTTGGCGCAGCTGTCAGTGAAGCACAGGTGCAAGCCAGTTTAAAGACCCTATTATGATGTCATAATGTCCCAATGTAAGTCAATGGGAAAATTTCGATTCGTTTTTATTTAATATCTTAAAAAGTATAAAGTTTAGAAAAGTGAAAAATACATATCATAAGTGTCCTTTACAAGACCTACGCGACAAAGTTTGAATGAAGTTTCTACGTTAAGCGGTTCGGGCTGAATTAATCGCAGAAAAAGGTAACAAGAAGAAGAAGAAGAAGAAGCCTAGGAATAACAATACAGGGCATTTCATGCACTGTAATAACCATACAAACAAGGCAACCTCTCAACTAAGCCCCTATTCTAAGATTGCATAGCACCAGGCCAGAGCCATCAGGCTTTGCTCCTGACCTTTTGTCTGTGTGGAGAGTCATCAGACGTGGTTACTGGCTTTTGTGTGTCTTGGAGCTTGAGCTATTAGACCCTGATTGTTGGCCTTTGTCAACAGCCATGACAAGATGGTTGAAGCCAAACAAGGGGGGTACAGGGACGTACCTTTATAGGGGGGTCCAAGGGCTTACCTTTATAGGGGGATCCAGGGGCTTACACTTAATGATGGATCCAGGGGCTTACCTTTAACCCTTGTATGGTATTCGGGTCTGTGGGACCCGTTTTCACTTTTGATGAAAACAAAAATAATACTTCTAATCATTTTTTCAAACTGAAACTCATTGGCTTTGGCTCATTTTATGCGAAGAACGGATATCAGTCTACATTTTCATTGAGCGGACACCCTAACCCCCCCCTACACATTTGTGTTACATAGAGGGTATTCGGGTCCACTGGACCCGGGGCAAATAAAAGTGTGGAAATTGTAGGTCCTGTGTACCTAAAGTCAGTTTTCCTCCTGTCTGGGTCTGCTGTAAGTGTGTGTGTGTGTGTGTGTGTGTGTGTGTGTGTGTGTGTGTGTGTATGTGTTTGCCCCGCGTGTGTATGTGAGTGTGCCTGCAAGTGTGTGTGTGTGTGTGTGTGTGTGTGTTTGTTTGTTTGTGTGTGTGCACGCACACTTGTGTGTGTTTGTGTCTATGTGGACCTTGTTTGCATGTAGGCTAAGTGTGTGATTGAGTGAGTATGTGAGTAAGTTAGAGTAAGAGTTTTGGGTTTCAGCCGCTGATGCCATTTAGGGGTCCCTGCCCCTTTAGACATTATATACCATCTAAACTTGCAAAATATGGTATAAAGATCTGGGCTGCCTCTGTGATGTGACTTCCTCATATGCTTGAACTTACAAATCTACATAGGGTAACCTGATGAGGACACCCTGAGAAAAATCAAGGAATGAGAGGTGTCCTGGAAGTGGCTCAGGGACTCAGTGGACACATCATCACATGCAAAAAAAATGTACATCCTACAAGCTGGGACATGAGCTGACCATGGTGGGAACAATAAGGAAAAACAGATCTGAGCTCCCACCCCAACTGCTGCCTACAAAGAACAGGCCTGGCAACTCTTCTAAATGTATTTACACGGCTGACGCGTCCCTGGTATCCTATGTGCCAAAGAAACGCAAGAATGTTGTACTCATGAGTACACTGCACACGGATGGGAGCATCTCTGGCCTGGAGCATCAAAAACCAGAGATCATCATGGATTATAATGCCACAAAAGGTGGGGTGGACAACATGGACAAGCTGGTGTCTGCCTACAGCTCCAAAAGGAGGACCCTACACTGGCCACTGCCGATTTTATTTTACATATTGGACATCTTGGCGTACAACGCCTTTGTCACCTGGATGGCACTGAACCTGGATTGGAAGAGAGGGAAGCTCCAGAGGATAAGCCATTTTCTCAAGGAACTGGGAAAGACACTGGGAAAACCTTTAAACCCTCAGAAGACAACATGTTCCAAGAATCTCAGCCTCTGAAGCCACCATCAGGAGGATTCAGGAGGACGATGCTGGTGCCCCAACCACCCATATTGAGCTATGTAAACTGACCTGTTTTCAAATTAAATTCACATAAATCAAATAGTTATGAAAACCCTTGCTTAATTTGTAAATGTGTTGAATTTTGTCCACTGATATCTTGATTATAATTGATTTTCTTGATTTTTGTAAAAAAAAACTAAAAAAACAGGTAGCACTTAAATTCATAAATGTGATACAACAAAGCTAAAGGGCCAATATTAACCATATTTGCTGTTCATATTGCTTGTAATTGAGATGAAGTAAACATCTGTTGAGTATTGTACCCAAAAAATGGTTTGATTGTACTGAATTAAACACCCCAAAATCGAGCGGGTCCACCAGACCCGCAATACCTTCTGTGTAACAAAAAAACGAATACCATACAAGGGTTAAAGATGGATCCAGGGGCTCACCTTTAAAGGGGCCAGTCACTTGCCTGAGTCACATGAACATGACACCTGACAACTAAAGGAAAGACAAATCCATCCTCTGTGGCTGTTGCAGGGCTGTAAAAAGACTGGCCAATCATATGAGGAATCAATAATAAACCAATCATATGATGAATCAATAATAAACCAATCATATGATGAATCAATAATAAACCAATCATATGATCAATCAAGAATAAACCAATCATATGATGAATCAATCTTAAACCAATAATATTATCCATCCCAGATGAAATGATTTAATGGCCTGCCTGCCTACCTGTCTGTCTACGTGCGTGTGACTGAAGGCTTCCACAAAGCTAGGCAGAAATAGGCCTACTGCTATGAAAGGTAGCATGCTAGTCACACAGGAATGGCATAGAAAGTACAGCCAAGTTCCACCTATACCTACAACAACATGTACTGCTAAAAAAGCAAGAAAAAACATCATGCATATTTTAGAAATATAACGTGTCTACAGTCTACTTGGAGACGACATACAATATTTATGTATTTTATTGAACAGAATCAAATGTGGGGTCTCTCAAGCAGTTATTTAATTACCAGTGGCGATATTTTGACTATTTATCAAAACCCCATTTATGATCCCATAGGGATTTTATTTTCAATCCAGAATTAGCAAAAATTCAAGTCCAGCATATGCAAAACGATGCCCATTTCTCCCGCACGTGCTCCCTTTCTGTCTCGCGCTCACAGAAAAATGAAAAGTAGTGTGAAGTAGATGTTGCTTGAGAAGACAGAGGACCCCAAACATACTGTACTTGCGTTTTTCATCAATACCATCATATTATTTCTGGGGGATTTAATGCATGATCCGAATGACAGATCTGAATAGATCTGGAGTTATTTTGAATTATGTATTGTATTTTTGTAAAATAAAAAAGAATAAAGAAAAAACACTTTGTTGCGATTCAGGACTATCCATAATGATATCCCATGATACAGGATTTATCCTAAAAAGTCAGCTGACACCACAGTTCAGCCCTCTGGAGTTGTCGTGGGCCCAAGGCCCGTTTCACATTGTTCCGCCTTCTGATGATGTCATGGGCCCAAGGCCCATATCACACAGACGAGCCTTCTGGAGATGTCATGGGCCCAAGGCCCGTTTCACAGTTGAGCCTTCTGGAGATGTCATGGGCCCAAGGCTCGTTTCACACAGCCTGTGTTGTGAGAGCATTCTGGCTGTGTTACCTGTTGATCTTTATGTTGGCGCCTATGTTAACAGGTTAGAGCATGCACACTGTCTTGTCTGCGTGAGACAAATGTTCTCCGGCCGCGAGTCATCTGGAGCTTCTCACGTGTGAGGTAAGCGATTCTCAGGAAAAATAGACAGTAAAAAGATGCTTTGATAGTCATTCTGACATCATACCAGCAACATTACATAACTGACACTTTTCACTGCAGTTTACATGTATGGGTTATATATAACAGAAATATAAATATTATATGTTTTATCCATTTTGGTCCTTGCATGTAACGAAAGGGGAAAGAGGACGCAACATGTGTACTAAATAGTAACTTTAGTAATCCAGTGTAGGCTATAACTACATTATGTCGATAAGTGTATGATAGAAGTGTCTTAAACAGAACATTAGGTGAAGAGCAGTAGGTTTCCATTGCTCTCTTTCTCTCTCTCTCTCTCTCTCTCTCTCTCTCTCTCTCTCTCTCACCCTCACGTGAGGGATTTCAAGGTCAACTTTCTGGTTTTGATGATAACACAATAAAAAAAAAAACTCACACAAAAATATAGTAATAAAACAATAAAAAACATTGTCAAAAATGGTCACTTGTTACCACCAGCTAGCACTCGTGCTTGAAAACATTGAATTGGTTTATACCACCACCACCATCGTGAGATGACACAGATCAAAATGATTGACTCCTTTGTCCTCTCCTTTATTTAGAGCTTAGATCACACACACACACATGCACGCGAAACACACATACACAAACACAAACACATAAACACACAAACACACACACACGCACACACACCAATACACACACACACACGAACACGCAAAAACACACACACACACATATACACAAACACACACACACATATACACACA
>NC_137928.1:6235248-6245248 GCF_963457725.1 Sprattus sprattus
GTGTGTGTGTGTGTGTGTGTGTGTGTGTGTGTGTGTGTGTGTGTGTGTGTGTGTGTATGTGTGTATGTGCGTGTGTGCGTCCGTGCATGAACCCATGTGCATGCAGAGTAAATGCGTGTGGTTTGAGCTATCCGCAGTGCACTCACACTGACTAACCCAAAGGGAAAAAAGTCATTTCCAGCGAATCAACCTAGCAACTAAACTCACCTTGGCTGGTTGTTACTTTAGCATTTTTACAAAACTCACATGTTCTGTGTGTGTGTGTGTGTGTGTGTGTGTGTGTGTGTGTGCGTGTGTGTGTGTGTGTGTGTGTGTGTGTGTGTGTGTGTGTGTTCAGAAACCACCTGAATCCAAAAACCATGCCAACTGATGGTGACGAAATACGTATGTGTGTGTGTGTGTGTGTGCATGTGTGAGTGTGTGTATATGTGTGTGTGTGTGTGTGTGTGTGTGTGTGTGTGTGTGTGTGTGTGTGTGTGTGTGTGTGTGTGTGTGTGTGTGTGTGTGTTCAGAAACCACCTGAATCCAAAAACCATGCCAACTGATGGTGACGAAATACGTATGCCATTGATAAGGCCGTGTAGACCTTCTGTAAATGTGACGGCGTAGGGTCAAAGGCTACACTCTCAGAGAGATGAGTTCAGAGAGAATGACCTGCAGTCTCACTACGATGAGGTAACCTGAGTTCACAACTTAAAAAATACATCACGTGAGCAATGCCAATTTGTACCTATTTGTGTCAAGTGTACTATGTAGAAACCGTTGAAATGTGCCATAACCAAACACTCACTCTAAAGGCTCAAACAACCCTATCAACGCTGAACACTGGAAAGGTTATGACTGGACCACATGTGCCAGTGTAGCCATGTTTTATGTTAAGGTCTGAGTCACACAGAGACACCTTCAGCTAATGGAGAGTGAGTTGCCCGGTGTCAGAAGAGGCTTGTGTTAACAGCTGTTCCATTTCCGCTTTTTTTTCTATTCATCTCATTCAGGTTATTGGAGTACTTTTGTAGTGTCATATATCATATCTTTATATATATATTTTATATATAGCTTTAAACACTGTCAATTTGTCTCACTCCTGACTGAGCTGCTTTCTGGGCAGCTTAAAACGTGCAGTGAAACTCAGAGGAGGATTATTAACTTTAACTTGTAAGGCAGGACACAAATCTTTTGATAGTAAAACCACAGATGGCCTTCCAGTTACATATCACTCCTTAGGTGTGACTCAGTCATGAGTAAGTTGTTGTAAGATTGTTCCATGACCTTCTGACACCCCTGCTGGTGTCCTTATCTCTATCACCTACCTCTGGTTTTCTCCCCTTTTGGTCTCCCATGCAAGGGTTCAACTAAGGGGCAGGAAAATGGATTTAAGAGAACTTAGTTTGATGTTGCATTACAAGATTATTTCGTTGTCATGTTTGGGTTCATTTAAATGGTCTCAGTCTGAATGGTACAGTGGCCTCAGTCCTGCAGCGGAATAGATTAGTCTCAACATGGATCTCAGAAACATGAAAATTCTGCTTCACTGGGGATTGTAGGTAACCCCCCCCCCCCCCCCCCCCCTTGAGGGAACAATCCCCTCTTTAGGTGACAACCCCCTCTATTTGTCTATGTGACTGTGTGGTCCCTGTCATTAATATCACTGTCCAAAACTCTGTTAATCAGGAAGAAACCTGAAAACAGAATGGCAGCACATAAAGAGGGGGCCTTTCTGCTTGAGGCTGGTCTGGTAGAGATAAAAAAAAAAGAGGGGGGGTTACCTAGTAAAGGGAGAGAAGCGAGGGGAAAACAATCAGGAACATTTTCAAACTTTTAAACACGATCATATTAACTATGATAACTTTCATAAAATGTCTGGGGCTTCCCTAATTCGGACATAGCTCTGCTTTTCATTCTGAAAGACAGGAGATATCAAAGAGAGTTCTAAAAATGCACAAAAAATACCCTCTTGACAGTTATTGCCCATTTAAACTAGGGAAATGCACATCACGTGATCAAATGGCTTGTGAGGCAAAATTACACCCGTTTCGGAGCTAGACACACCGTGTTTTCTGTCTAACAATCTTACCGACCACTCTAAACAGGTGTGCACTTACGGTTATGAAACCTTGGAAGTGGTCGGACCTGCAGTGGGACTCGTTGACGCACCAATGTTAAAACAAATGTTCCTCTTTAATAAGTTCCCTGAGTGAGTTCACACCTCATTCCTCTCTGATGCACTTCCCGCCTTGCTACTTTCCTCATCGTCATGTACAGCAGGCCGTTTAAGATAGTGTAAGATAAGTTCAGGCTACACCTATTTGTTTCCAGTTATACTGCATCTGCATCCTCTGTTTCTTCTCTCCTTCTCACTTAGATTGGTTTTATTTTCAAGTCCTTTCGATCTTATGGACATGACTGAAATGGTATTCAATATAATACTGACTGGTGTTAGTAGAGTTGTTATGCTATCGATTGCTTAAATCAATGGGCGCCCCCCCCCCCCCACACACGCACACAGTTAAGTCACATTCAGCCGTCCAGTGAAGTATTTCACGACAGTCCAGTTCTTCGAAAAGGAACAACCTGTGATTTTAGCTCTGCAGTTTGATCGTGGCCAGATAACTCCAGTTCTTTGAACTTGAGCTCAAATAGAAGAAGTGAAGTCAGAGTAGAAAGGGCAGCTCTGCAGTGCACGCTCATCCCCCTGCAGCCACAGAGTGCAGAAACAGAAGTAAGGATCTCTCTTCTTACTCTTTTCCCTTCCGGAAATAATAATAATAATAATAATAATAATAATAATAATAATAATAATAATAATAATAATAATAATAATAATTCATTTCATTTGTTGAGCACTCTTCATTCAAGCAGAATCTCAGAGTGCTAAAGGACAAAAGGACAGTTTAAGAAAATGTATACATTTTTTAAAAAGTAGGAAATGCCTTTATGAATAAAAAGGTTTTTAGGCCAGTCTTAAAACAGTCTAGTGTCTGTGTTGCCCTTAAGTGGTCCGGGAGGCTGAATATTGCAAGTTTAAATGTATGGCTTATTAGATATTAGATATTAGATATTAGATATATATTCTACTCCAATCAATGCCAACTGCATGGCTTATTAGATATGTCCTTTAAAAATTCAGATAAGCTTAATTTATTTTACTCAATTTAACTCAATGCCATCATTTTTACTTAATGTCGACTGGGTGCAGCTGTGAAGTGGCATATGCCAGTTATGTAGTGTATCCTGGCTGCAGATGTGAAGTGACTTATGCCAGTTATGTAGTGTATCCTGGCTGCAGATGTGAAGTGACTTATGCCAGTTATGTAGTGTATCCTGGCTGCAGATGTGAAGTGGCATATGCCAGTGATGTAGTGTATCCTGGCTGCAGATGTGAAGTGGCATATGCCAGTTATGTAGTGTATCCTGGCTGCAGATGTGAAGTGACATATGCCAGTAATGCAGTGATGGAGATCATTTCCAAGCACTTTAAATTATATAAGAATATATGAATCAAGTGCCATCTATTAATATATTCTTTGTATGAATCATTTGCTCATGAAGGCAGGAACATGGCTTTTTGGTGTGTGTGTGTAACTTAGATTAATAGGTGCCCCTCTGGTCTGCATGTGTACAAAAGCATGTTTAGACCAGAGGGGATAAGAAGGGAACTGTGCCTCTTCTGACCTTGTGCAAAACTGACATCTTTCCAAGACAAGGAGCCTCGGAAGAATCCCTGCTGAAAACTAAACTTCTGTCAATATGAACCTTGTGCGATGTGTTTATCCTTGCTTCACTCTCAGCCTTGTGCTGCGTGTTAGCCCAATTGCAATCGTTGTTTGTCTAATAAATATACTTACATGCAGCTCCGGAGTCCTGAGCTAACTAGGTTGAATTTTCACCTAACATGCAGTGTCTACAGGTTGCAGATGTGAAGTGACATATGTCAGTTATGCAGTGTCTACTGGCTGCAGGCGTGTGACATATGTCAGTTATGCAGTGTCTACAGGGTGCAGATGTGAAGTGATACGTCGGAACCCGGACCAGCACCAGCCACGCCCCCTTTGGTTTCCACCTGCTCACCTGCACCGCGTTCACACTCACCTGAATACTTATCACCCACACCTGTCACTTCCTACATATGCCTCGCACTCCCTTCAGGTGTCTGGTCGCTTCAGGTGTCTGGTTGGTGTCTGGTCCCGCATTACAAGGATTACCTTCCAGTTCCAGCATTCCTGACTTCTCATGAGTATCGTCGCTGTTCGTGTAAGAGTTAACCTTCGTTTATGTCATAGCCTTAGTTATAGTTTAGTTCATAGTCTTTACGAGTTTGACTCAAGTGTTTTGTTTTACGATACGGTGTCTAGTTTAGATAGTTTAGAGCAGGGGTTTTCAAAGTGGGTGCCGTGACGCATGCTCAGGGGTGCCGCGGAATGGCCCAAGGCTTTTAAATGACAAGGCTTTTTAAATGATCCTTTAATGACATTTAAAATATATATACATCAATTTCAAAATTCATTTTATTGTAATTATATCATTAAAAAAAAATATTTGCATCACAAACAACAATAGGCTACAGTTTACAGTTGATTCAGGGCGCAACATCAACAACAGCTCTCTAGTTGACTTTGTTCGTTATTCCGTATTGACAGCAGATGAAGGAGTGCAGGTAGGCGCAATGGATACGTTTTTAAATAGAGTGCATCCATCTCCACAGTTACAGACATCGAGCCATTAAAACGACCCGTACCTCCAGTATGGGTTCACTTAGTGTGGCGAGGTGACATGCCCCACACTAGTATGCCTGTTCTGCAGGGAGACGTTGGCTAATGCAGCCATGGTGCTTAGCAAGTTGGCAAGGCACCTGGAGACCAAGCACCCGACATACCAGAACAAAGACATTGAATATTTTTCACATCGATGATATGTCGGAGAATATGAAATCTGTACTGAGTGAGAAGCTATGGCTAAGGGGGACATTTTCGCTTCAAATAGATGAGTCCACTGATGCTAGTGGCCTTTGCCAGCTGATTGCTTACGTGAGATATGTGGATGTGGACACATTTACAAACCCTAACCCTTACCCTTACCCTTTATTTTGCAAAGAACTGGGCAACCATGCTAAACTTAATGGGACACAATTGCCCGTCTTTGACTGCAGAGTTTGTTAATGCGAGGAGGGATTGTGGACAGTGCAACACCTGAGGCAAAGGCTGTCAGTTGAACAGGACCTCCGTGTTGCGCTGTCCACAATCCCTCCTGCACCTGAGGCAAAGGCTGCCAGTTGAACAGGACCTCTGTGTTGCACTGTCAACAATCCCTCCTCGCATTAACAAACTCTGCAGTCAGAGACAGGCACATGTGTCCCATTAAGTTGATAAGTTGTCTTTGGACACGAGAATAACTTTTTGTGAACCTTATATTGAAGGTTTGTTTCTGCTATGTTTTGTTACTGCCAGCTAATTTCTCGATTATTACCAATACGTATTTTGGCTGTGATATAGTTGTGAGAGGGACAGTGTCTGTTCACTATTTATTCATAAGTTATATTAAATGAGTTGAATTAAAGAGAGTGGTTCATTTGAATATAACAAAAATGAGATAAACCTCACCTTCTCAATGTAATGCCTTTAATAAAAGCAGTTATAGCCTATTCAACATATCACAAG
Organism: Sprattus sprattus; assembly: GCF_963457725.1. Taxonomy (NCBI): domain Eukaryota; kingdom Metazoa; phylum Chordata; class Actinopteri; order Clupeiformes; family Clupeidae; genus Sprattus; species Sprattus sprattus. Next base: position 6,240,903 of record NC_137928.1, read on the forward strand.
GTTAAATCAAATGGCATAAAGTACAAATATGACATAAAAAATAGGGGTGCCGTGGATGGAGAGAGATATGTTTAGAGGTGCCGTGAGCCAGAAAAGTTCCGGAACCACTGGTTGAGAGAGTTCGAATGTCATTTCCTTTCTGCGCCTTCCATGCCTGTTTCCTGAGTTACCTGAAAGTGCTTCGAGCCTGTGGCCCTCCGTGGGTTTGTCCACGTGTATCTACGTGTGAGAGGATCTGTTCCTCTTCGTCTGTGTTCCCTGCAACCTGTTGGTCTGTCGTGTTTGTTCCCTGGATGTTCGTCCGCAATAAACTCTGTTTCCGAAACTACATCTCGGAGTTCGTCAGTTCCGTGACAATATGTCAGTTATGCAGAGGCTCATACACTTGCAGGAAAACGTTCTTAATTCTTAATGAGAATTAACATGGCCTATCTGACACGTCCAAAGAGTTTTTTGCACCAAATATAATAAATCTATATGATTTGGTGCAGGATATTATTATGTGTTTTTTTTTTTTTAATAGTGGATTTTCAATTGATTATTTCTCAAGTCAGATAGACCTTTGTGAATACGGGTTTGTCCCTCAGATTTAGCAAGGTGGTTCTGAGCCTTCTGGAAAGGCTATTCTGGAATTTCACTGTGCTTAAATTTTTATGTTTATGGTGCACTCCAATGACTCTTACTATTCAGATTCATCCATTTCATTTCTGATTACTTGTTAAACCACAGCACAAGTGAAACTATTTGCATTCCTGGAACTGAAATATTACTTTAAAAGGACATCTAGGGGGGCCACTGTAGTGCTCACACAGTAGCCTTGACCACATTTGGGCTCAATGCCCACGGAGTACACGGGTTCGATTCCAGCCCGATGTCATTTCTCCTGTCCACTCCCCACCTCTTCTCCCTCTCATCTCCTGTCCCACTCTTCACTAACCTATCAATGAAAGGCATTAAAAAGCCAAAAACTAAATATTTTTTTTTAAAAAAGGACATCTGTTGTTTTTGTAACCTCTTCATACTTCTGTTCACAGCCCTATATGGAGCCTTTCATCTCTCCTCGCCTCCTCCCATCCCTGCTTCTTCTGACTCTCTCCTCCCTGCTGGTCTGTGATGGAGGCCGAGTGTTGGTGGTGCCAATGGATGGGAGCCACTGGGTCAACATGAACTTCCTCATCCGGGCCTTACACGCGCGAGGCCACGCCGTCACCGTCCTGCGCTCCAGCAAGAGCTGGTACGTGAAGGAGGAGTCGGCTCACTACCGAGCCTTCACCGTGACCGTGAGCGAGGGCCACAACGAGGACTTTGTGACTCCCATTATTAAGAGAATGATTGAGGCACAGAGGAGCGATAGCGCCATGCTAAACTTCATGGGTCTTTATGCAGAAATGTTTAAGGGAATGGTGAAAGCTACCCAGATAGCGCGTGAAATGGCTACAAACATGTTCGAGGACAAGGCCTTGATGAGGACTCTGAATGAGAGTGGGTTTGATCTGGTTCTGACGGACCCTGTAGTGGGTGCTGGTATAATGTTGGCTCACTACCTCCGTCTCCCTCTAGTCTACAATGTGAGGTGGATCACGAGCGGTGAGGGCCATCTTGCAATCGCACCCTCACCGCTGTCCTACATCCCCATGACTGGACTGGGCTTCTCGGACAAAATGTCCTTCCTTGAGCGGACTAAGAACCTGCTCTTCTACCTGCTGATTGACCTTCACCACCGGCTCACACTAAAACCACAGTATCAGGCCGTCTGTGACCGCTACTTGCACCCGAAGGTCGATTTCTACGAGCTTCTGCAGGCAGCGGATATCTGGCTCATGAGGGTCGACTTTGTGTTCGAGTTCCCACGGCCGACGATGCCCAACGTCGTCTACATAGGGGGGTTCCAGTGTGTGCCGGCAAAACCCCTCCCCGTAGAGCTGGAGCTGTTTATAGAGACCGCGGGCGAGCATGGCGTTATTGTCATGTCCCTCGGAACGTTTGTGAAAGAGTTACCCGCCGACATGACCGACGAGATAGCGGCCGCTTTTGCTCAGCTGCCTCAGAAGGTCATATGGAGGCACAGAGGGAGAAGACCCCCTGCCCTCGGTAACAACACCTTACTGGTCGACTGGATGCCACAGAACGACCTCCTGGGCCATCCCAGCGTAAAACTCTTCGTAGCTCACGGGGGAACAAACGGAATCCAGGAAGCGATGTACCACGGGGTTCCAATCGTAGGCTTGCCTTTGTACTCCGACCAGCTCGACAACCTCGTCCGGCTTAAGGAGCGCGGAGCGGCAAAGATTCTGTCCATCGGCACCGTGGACAGATCCAGTTTCTTACAGGCCCTACAGGAGGTGCTCCACAGGCCAACGTACAGTGCCAACATGCAAAGACTCTCCAGGCTGCACAGGGACCAGCCAATCAAGCCCCTGGACCGAGCCCTCTTCTGGATCGAGTTCGTCATGAGACACGGAGGGGCTGGACACTTGCGGACAGAGTCTTACAAGTTGCCTTGGTATTCGTATTACTCCGTAGACGTGGCTGTGGTTTTGCTCACTGTTGCGCTCATCCTGTCTGGCCTGTGGGTTGGGCTGGCTAGATGCTTGTGTGCAAGACTTTGCTGCAGAGCGAGAAAGAACAAAACGGATTGAGGTAACTTATCACAGCCTCAGATTTATCTTATTTGAAGGGTTACATAATGCCCATGGAAACGTACCAGAGGAGGATCCGGCAGAAAATACTGCATGCTCCAACAGCCAGTAGCTCATTAATGAAATGAATCTACACATCTTGCCTTGTGTTGTGGTTGATCATGTCTGTCAAAATGAAATTTCAAAATGAACTCCCCGAATTAGTCTTGAAACTGAGCACTCAGAGCAAATTAGTCTGACCCATGGCATGTCACCAAGTCACGTCTGTCTTCTTTAGATAACATAGTGGAAATGTAATATTTGTTTTACTCTTTCCACAGCTGTGCTTCCTTATCTATGACCAATATTTCCAAATGTCCTTTCTTTTCGAAACATTTAGTAGATTAGTACGTCACAATCAGATGTTTGAATGTCACCTGTTGCTTACGTTAAGACCACAGACCACACACACCACCACCCCCCCCCCCCCCCCCCCCACCCCCCTCTAAGACTTTATCCTCATATGCCTGGTGCCAGAGAGGAAGTGAAGCCTCCTACACAGTGAGAGACCCGCTCTGCTCCACTGAAGGGAAATTGATACCACAGAGCGGTGACTGACTAACTTCACTTTATGACTTCTTTTAAATGGGACTCCTCTTCAGTATCAGAACTTTGCTTTTCTCGAAAGTGAAAATACATCAGGTAGCTCAGACTACACCATTTTGACTTGATAACTTCTTTTAAATGGGACTCCTCTTCAGTATCAGAACTTTGCTTTTCTCGAAAGTGAAAATACATCAAGTAGCTCAGACTGCACTTACTATAGCTGCGAAATCATGCTTGAGAATTAATGCTACTGTGTTTTAATAAAGACAGCTGTCAATTTTAAGAATATTATTGGATAGCAGTCAAAGGTACAGAGTGTGTAAACCTCTAAAGGTGTAAAGAATGTAGCATAATACCACAACATAAAGAGATTACTTATTTCTGTGGATAGCAGACACCACTGGTGACTAAGAGGGGTTGGAGCCAGTCCTTCCTCTTCTCTTAACAATAGTTTTAATGCTTACAGACATTGCGGGCTAGATTAAATGGCTTGTCGGGCCTGATCAATTTCCCTTCAGCGGAGCGGAGCGGGTCTCAGTGTGTAGCAACGGTGAATTTTATTTGGTTTGCCTAATTATAAAGTATCCATCTTTTTATCTATCAGAGCATGTCTGCCGCGACCGCTGGTATATCGAAAGGCACCACACATACTGCAAGTCCCACAATGCACTGTCCCCGCGTTAGTAGCATATGTCAATTTAGGGAGTGCTTGCCCCACTGTCCGGGCCTCGACTTAGACCCATTTTTTTTATTTCGGCCCTCTGTGTATTTGAGTTTGACACTCCTGACTTAGATACTTAAAGGAACAACCTATTATTCTGAATGCCATGGTTTGTTTATGGTGTTCCGTGTGTGTGGTTTGCAGCTGACTGGAAGTAGACAGGCTGAACGATAAGTGTTGTTAAAAACAATCGTGTTTGTGGGGTTTTTTTGTCACATAATGGGCAGAGAGTTTACTGAGACGTGATGATGCAGCGACTCTCTAAAAATAAACCAATGAGAACCGGGCTGTTTCAGTGGCCCCATGTGAAAATTTGAGTCATGGTAGGACATGCCCGGGGTAACCACGGTTACTCTTCCTGCCCCAGTTAGGAAGTCAGCTGGGGTTTTGATGTCAGGTTC
>NC_137928.1:6250248-6270248 GCF_963457725.1 Sprattus sprattus
TCGTCTTGCTTCAATTCTTCAATGTTTGCTAGCATTGCTGCTACTGTTTGTATGGCCTCATCTTGCTCTAGCACTGCCAAACACCGTTGTTTCTGAATTTTGAAATAAATTATTTTCCTCAACATCATCGCACTTCTGGTAACAAACCCTTGCCCTCCAGCCTTTAGAAGAGGAACCGATCCAGGCCATGAATCTGTGCTAGATCAAGGTTCGAATCTGACCATATTCTCAATTTCAGTTTCAATATCAAAAGCTTTATTTCAGCGTGTTTGTATCATTTACAATGTAGCTAATGACAAATAGACATTCTATCATTCTATCACACCCTTGCCTTACCAGCACCTACTTCATGTCCATTAGAGCACATACAAGGGACATGACTGGATCTTCACTAAATAGTGTGCCTGTGCTTACATGTTCGTCTCAACGAAACAAATGCTACTTCTGGGTCAAGGTATCACGTTGCTATAGTGATGGTGATGGTGATCTGATGGCGTGACCTCTCCACTCACATTCTCAGCTGCACCAGGTACTTGGCGTTCTCCAGAGCATCCTCCGGGTGTCTCCAGGTGACCTTCACTTCCTCCTCCCAGATGTGGACCTCCAAATCCACTGGCCCTTTCACATTCTGACCTGTTGGACAGAACGTGCAGATTGGATCCGTTTAGTAGTGGTAGGTACCAGTAATAATAGTAGTGGTAGTAGTACTAGTAGCAGTATCGTACCATATTACACTGTGCTGTGCAGAGCACTCAATCACTCTTTACTGTTACAGTAATACCATATCGCACTGGGCTGTCCTATGCTGTGACACTCAATCACTCAAACCACTGTACAATATATTGTGATCAGTGGCCCTATTTACTGTATTATCAGTAGGTGTTGGAGTTGTAGTTTAATTAGCCTATGGGACATCTTGCTGTGTCATGCATTGTGTCCTTAGTAGCAATCAATTCTTTAATGCGGAATTGACTTTGTGAGGGTGCAAAGTTCAGTAGAACGATGTACACTATTTGAGGACATATTGATGTGTCTGCCGACGGAAATGCCCTGTGCTTTCCCAGTAGGGAAGTCTTTTGACGTCACAAACTCTGCTCTTCTCCATCTAGTTTTAGATCTTGATTTCCGTGTTTGATCTTCCCCTCCATAACGTATGTACTGTACTGCATAAGCCGTATGTTGGTGGCTTCTCTGACATATACTATGCGCTGGCTACTTATCTCACGGTCATCAGGGGAACTGACAAAAATTCCCCTCAGCGATGCTCAGAATATGCCCACACACACACCCACACACTCACACAAAGCACACACAGACTTATTATGACATAATTTCATCATTACATTCTACAAAGAGTAATATTGTAGAACACTTGTATCGAAACTGTATTTATTGATCAGAATATCTATATTAATATGGAACATTTCTGAGAAATACAGGTATTGGTAACATTTCAAGAAGGCTCACAATTTTTTTGACATGATAATCAGCTAATTCTGTCTTACCTGGCATACACTTCAGCACCAGAAACAGAACGTAGAGAGTGTGGAGCAGGGCCCGGGAGTCCATCTCTCTGTGTCAGATCAGAACCATGGTATCCTCAGAGAATGACTTATGGTGCCGGACAGAAGAGCTCCACACGAACAGACTGCTGTTTCTCCACACAGGCGATCAGTTCTGAGAATGAGTGTGTCTGAATGGGTCTCTGCTCACTGACATCTGTCCTCCTACACGCTCATGTGATGAGTGACTGGGCTGGCTGCACTTTCAGAGCTCATTCTCAGTGTCAACACCCAGTCACGCCCCCCCTCCCCCTCCCCCTCCTTTTTTTTGATCTCTCTCAATTTCTTTCTCTCCCTTCTCTCTCTCTCTCTCGTCTCAATTCCTCTTCCTGTTTTCATCTTGTGAAACTGCCAGTGTGCGTACTTTCTCTCTCTCTTCCCCTCTCTCTTCCTCTCTTCCCCTATCTCTCTCGCTCTCTCGCTCTTACTGTCTGTCTCTCTCTTACCCTCCTCTCTCTCTCTTTTATTCTCTCTCTCTCTTTTGCTCTCTCTTCCCCTGTTTCTGTTTCTTTCTCTCTCTCTTTCTCGCTCTCTCTTCCCCTCTTTCTCTCTCTATATATTTCTCTCTCTTTCTTGCTTGCTCATATCATACCCATTTCCACATCCTGTTTCAAAGATATGTATGAAGGGTTTTTTTTGTATCTTGCATGTGTGACATAATGTATGCAGAGTGAGGGAATGATTCTTAGAGGTTAAACGAACTTATTTGGTAGTTTGTGACGAGTTATCCATTGCGTAGATAGGATAGCGAACCAGAGACAGGGACAGGGACAGGGACAGGGACAGGGACAGAGACGACCCAGGGGGATTCATCTCATGGACTGAGCTTCACTAAAGTAATTTCAACGAGATGGAAATTCAATTAAATTCATTTTTTTTCAATTCAGTTTTATTTATAAAACACCAAAACAATAACATTGTCTCAAATAGTTCAGCTCTTAGGCATAGCATAGCATCAGGGAAGGTGTCTGTGTGTTTCGCACAGCTTCATAAAGCACAGAACACAGAAAACACAGAACACCACACATAGCACACTATTTAGAATAGAACCTCAGAGGGGAGACATTGTGCGTGCGTGTGTGTGTGTGTGTGTGTGTGTGTGTGTGTGTGTGTGTGTGTGTGTGTGTGTGTGTGTGTGTGTGTGTGTGTGTGTGTGTGTGTGTGTGTGTGTGTGTGCGTGCGTGTGCGTGTGTGTGTGTGTGTTCAAAAACAAGAGAGTAAGACTAAATAGATTGTCTCTGAGCAAAGCTCAGGTGACCCATCAGTGGACCCCCATGACAGCCCTACGAACCCAACATTTGCCACCGTACACCAAGAAGAATAGAACCTCAGAGGAGAGATTGTGTGTGCGTGCGTGTGTGTGTGTGTGTGTGTGTGTGTGTGTGTGTGTGTGTGTGTGTGTCTGTCTGTGTGTGAGTGTGTGTGTGTGTGTGTGTGTGTGTGTGTGTGTGTGTGTGTCCATCAGTGGACCCCCATGACAGCCCTACGAACCCAACATTTGCCACCGTACACCGAGAAGCTTCCCACATCCAGGGCACTTGGCATGAGGATGTGACGTTGGCGTGTGTTGATACCCCAGCTGATCCCGTACATCTCTCCACATCATCAAAAGGCACTACAAGGTTCAATTCAGTTCAGTTCAGTTACTTGCTCGTCTAAAGGATGTGGTCATGACTGTTTCTGTGAATAGAAAAAGATTAAATTGAAAAGCAAACACACAGAGAGAGAGAGAGAGAGAGAGTGATGTACCTGCATGATAATGTATCCATCCATGAAGCTAGATAGTTATATGGGAATAAATGACATAGTCTAGATCTGGGACTATGTAGCTTCATTTTGGTTTAGTTTTTAACCCCCCTGAAATTGATTAAAGCATAGGGTTGGTTTAAACCCTCGAGCCTGAATAAAGCATTGGTTTTGGGTTTGACCACCAAGCTTGATTAAAGCATAGGGTTGGTACAACACATCCAGGAAGTGTTGAAATGATCAGAGCTTGTGGTTTTTCACACCCACCTACCTGCCGTCATTCCTACAGGTGAGCAGAGACAACCTCGTGGAAATAATGAGTCAGGACTATTGTTCATCCTGAAATATCAAACATTCCACCATACTGGAACCTCATAACACCATACTAAATCACCTAACACCATACTGAAACATAACACCATACTGAAACATAACACCATACTGACATATCAAAATACCATACTGAAATATCAAAACATCATACTAAATCACCTAACACCATACTGAATCATTCTAACACTATACTGAAATATCAAAACACCATACTGAAAAATAACACCATACTGAAACATAGCAACATACTGAAACATTGCTCAGCTTAGCTTGCTACAACCTCTCCCACTGTCACAGAGCGAACCTAAAAATGTTGTGACTTCCAAGTTATTTCTAAAATGTATACGAATGTAGTATATTCATGTTTGGACAGAGAGAGAGCGAGAGAGAGAGAGAGAGAGAGAGAGAGAGAGAGAGAGAGAAAATGTGGAGGATGGGAACTATGATGAAATCCAGCTGTATGGATTGCATCAAAAAAGCAACTCTTTAAATAACTGGTGAGTGTTTAGATTCAGACAATTACTCACAGAGATGGGTGCTTGTGCAATGGTCTTGTGAAACGTCACAATTAGTGAGGGAGTGAGATAGAGGCGAGAGCAAGACAGAGAGTGTGTGAGAGAGAGAGAGAGAGAGAGAGAGAGAGAGAGAGAGAGAGAGAGAGGAGAGCGAGAGAAATAGTGGAGAGAGTGAGAGAGAGGGAGAGCAAGAGGAGAGAGCAAGACAGAGGGAGAGAGAGAGAGAGAGAGAGAAAGAGTGGAGAGAGAGAGAGAGAGAAAGAGAGAGAGGAGAGGGAGAGCAAGAGGAGAGAGCAAGACAGAGGGAGAGAGAGGGAGAGAGAGAGAAAGAGTGGAGAGAGAAATAGAGAGAGAGGAGAGAGCAAGACAGAGAGGGAGAGAGAGAGAGAGAGAAAGAGAGAGAGGAGAGGGAGAGCAAGAGTGGAGAGAGAAATTGAGAGAAAGGAAAGAGCAAGACAGAGAGGGAGAGAGGGAGAGAGAGAGAAAGAGTGGAGAGAGAAATAGAGAGAGAGGAGAGAGCAAGACAGAGAGGGAGAGAGAGAGAGAGAGAAAGAGAGAGAGGAGAGGGAGAGCAAGAGTGGAGAGAGAAATTGAGAGAAAGGAAAGAGCAAGACAGAGAGGGAGAGAGGGAGAGAGAGAGAAAGAGTGGAGAGAGAAATAGAGAGAGAGGAGAGAGCAAGACAGAGAGAAAGAGGGGGAGAGAGAGAGAGGAGAGAGCAAGACATAAAGAGAGAGAGGGAGAGGGACAGAAAGGGTGGAGAGAGAGAGTGTGGAGGATGGGAACTATGGTGAAATCCAGTTGTATCGATTGCATCAAAAAAGCAACTCATTACATAACTGGTGAGTGTTAAGATTCAGACAATTACTCACCCAGATTTGTGTTTGTGCAATGGTCTGACATGACATTTTGCTACATTCAGATGCCATCACAGATAGGTTCTGACGCGGGATACGTAGAACTTATTAAACTAACAGGAACTTTTAACATGTTTCTATATTATATTCAATGTTGTTGTATAGCCAGGTGCAGATTCTCTTTATTAGTGAAACTCATACAGTTTAACACTGGGGGCGGGGGGAACCTGGGTTTAACATTGCTGTGGGGGGAGATTGGTTAAGCATTAGAGTGGGGGAACTCCATATAGTGTATCTGCGAGAAAATCAGAAGCAAAGGTTAGAATAACCCAGGTCAAATGTTAGAATAACCCAACGCCTAAACATTAATAATAGTTATGAATGAATATGAAACAGAGGCAAAGATCAAAGTGCAAGAGGGAGTAAACACACGGATCATGAACCACTTTGAAGTTTCATTGAACTGTAATAAAGCGATCCTGGAATGATTTTCAGTTACTAGAGAGATGATCAGCCCTACCGTGACCTCTGACCTTTGGCTGGTGGGAAGCATGAAATGACATCATAGCAGCTGTAGGAAGTTTTGGTCGAACTGGTTTAAAGGCAGGCAGGAACACCAACACCAACACCAACACCAACACCAACACCAACACCAACGTGGCAAACAACAACAACAACAGCATGGTTTGGCACTGATAGAAGCTTGCTAACATGCTAACTCTTGGGTTTTGGTGATATTGTGTTGATGTGCTGTGAAAGCTTTACTTACATTTTCATGGGTTGTGCCATCCGAGACTACAGAACTACATAGCGCATAGCCTGAGTTAAGTATGTTTAGTTGTCCTTCACATGACCGCATTGAAATGAATATGAAGATGATACCAAAAATGAATTGCCTACAAAAAGTGGTCAATTGCTGCATACGGTTGCTTTAATATCCCCGTCATTGGATAAGCACCTCATGCATTCTAATCACTGGCAGATAGGCATTGCATAGATAGAGTTGAACACCCAGACACCTAGCTGCAGGCGCTCCTGTCGACAGCCGCAATCAAGATAAGCATGACTCCATTGGCATGACATCATTAGCATGACATCATTAGCGTGACATCATTAATAGCATGACAATGGACATGCAATAGATCCAGCAGATGCTAATAAAAGCACAAAGATAAGGTTGTGTGGATGTGACCTGAAGGTGTTGTCAATGTTATCTATGACTGGGATCTCTGCCTTGACAGCTGTCTATGCCAAAACATTTCCAGCTGGTAGAGTGATGTCTCTGATCAGGATTGTCAGACTCTCTCTATTTAAACCTGGGGATAATGGCTGATATGTGTCAGTGGCAGCTGTTGTCCAGATGAATGGCTTCTGACTTTCCATCTGTAAATGCTTTGGGGAAAACACACATAAAATACCCCTCCAATTTTTAATTTCCTTCTGTAGGCCCTTGTCCTCAGCTGTTTCTCTTATCTCAATATATGTTTCCTTTCTGCAAGAACATTTTGTCTGTGTTCTGTTCCGGATGTTTCACCCGTATGCCATCATGTCTACCATCATCATACCATACCATCAGACATTTCCAGTTCCCTGGTTACTGTAACTTAGACTGTGAAGGCCTGTGACAATGGAGAATCCCACGCTGCACTGCAGATGTAGTTCACACAGGCTTGCCAAGCTATGAGCTGGTATCTGTTCAAGGCTTCTTCCTGTTGAATGGGAGTTTTTTCATTTGTCACTGTTCTACTAGTCACAAATCTACTTCCTCAATTAATCCAAACACAAATGCCCCTCATCGATCCCAAATGCACACATTAACATAATGCAATCACTGTGTCATCGAAAGGAACATTTCAGTGCAGGGAAATCCATTGCCTACCGGGCCTTAACACACAGCCAGCATTACACTTCTTTTAATAATGGTAAATGGACTGAATTTTTCCACTCATAGAGCACTCAAAGCACTTTATAGACAAATGTTTCAGACATCTTTCCATTCATACGCAATTTGTATTGGCTGTGGAGCCAACATTATCATGCCCCACAGGGCATTACTGAAAGCGCGCTGAACATGCGCACAGTGTTTCCAACTGCTTACGTGGTTAAGCAAATACTGAGGGGCCGGCCTCATGCACACCAAAGGAAGACAGCTAGGTAAGGTTAGCTAGGTAAGGTAGGTTAGGTAAGGTCAGCTAGGTAAGGCCAGCTAGGTAAGGTCAGCTAGGTAAGGTTAGCTAGGTAAGGCCAGCTAGGTAAGGTCAGCTAGGTAAGGTCAGCTAGGTAAGGCCAGCTAGGTAAGGGCAGCTAGGTAAGGGCAGCTAGGTAAGGCCAGCTAGGTAAGGTTAGCTAGGTATGGGTAGCTAGGTAAGGCCAGCTAGGTAAGGTCAGCTAGGTAAGGCCAGCTAGGTAAGGTCAGCTAGGTAAGGTTAGCTAGGTAAGGCCAGCTAGGTAAGGTCAGCTAGGTAAGGTCAGCTAGGTAAGGTTAGCTAGGTAAGGGTAGCTAGGTAAGGCCAGCTAGGTAAGGGCAGCTAGGTAAGGCCAGCTAGGTAAGGTTAGCTAGGTAAGGTAGGTTAGGTAAGGTCAGCTAGGTAAGGCCAGCTAGGTAAGGTCAGCTAGGTAAGGGCAGCTAGGTAAGGCCAGCTAGGTAAGGGCAGCTAGGTAAGGGCAGCTAGGTAAGGCCAGCTAGGTAAGGTTAGCTAGGTATGGGTAGCTAGGTAAGGCCAGCTAGGTAAGGTCAGCTAGGTAAGGCCAGCTAGGTAAGGCCAGCTAGGTAAGGTCAGCTAGGTAAGGCCAGCTAGGTAAGGTCAGCTAGGTAAGGGCAGCTAGGTAAGGTCAGCTAGGTAAGGGCAGCTAGGTAAGGCCAGCTAGGTAAGGTCAGCTAGGTAAGGGCAGCTAGGTAAGGCCAGCTAGGTAAGGTTAGCTAGGTAAGGTAGGTTAGGTAAGGTCAGCTAGGTAAGGCCAGCTAGGTAAGGTCAGCTAGGTAAGGGCAGCTAGGTAAGGCCAGCTAGGTAAGGGCAGCTAGGTAAGGGCAGCTAGGTAAGGCCAGCTAGGTAAGGTTAGCTAGGTATGGGTAGCTAGGTAAGGCCAGCTAGGTAAGGTCAGCTAGGTAAGGCCAGCTAGGTAAGGCCAGCTAGGTAAGGTCAGCTAGGTAAGGCCAGCTAGGTAAGGTCAGCTAGGTAAGGGCAGCTAGGTAAGGCCAGCTAGGTAAGGTCAGCTAGGTAAGGGCAGCTAGGTAAGGGCAGCTAGGTAAGGTTAGCTAGGTAAGGCTAGCTAGGTAAGGTCAGCTAGGTAAGGCCAGCTAGGTAAGGTCAGCTAGGTAAGGTCAGCTAGGTAAGGTTAGCTAGGTAAGGGTAGCTAGGTAAGGCCAGCTAGGTAAGGTCAGCTAGGTAAGGCCAGCTAGGTAAGGTCAGCTAGGTAAGGCCAGCTAGGTAAGGTCAGCTAGGTAAGGCCAGCTAGGTAAGGCTATGTAGGTAAGGGCAGCTAGGTAAGGTCAGCTAGGTAAGGGTAGCTAGGTTAGGGTATGTAGGTACGTATTGGACAGAGCTACCACTGTCATATGTAATATGACATGCAACAATGTTAGTTATGAAGACAAAAATATATTACTTGTTGTAACACTGGAATTTGAATTATTGATCAATTTATTGATCGCGCACTGCTCCAAAGCGAGTGCCAGGCCCCATCAGCCCCTAATGTAGAGACGTAGCACACAACACACTTTGTATGCAGTTCCTTCTTTCCTGTCACTGTACCCCCATCCCTCTAATTCTATCTTTCACCAGGGCTGGCCTCAGGCAGATGGGCCCCCCTTCTGAACTGGACTCCGCTCAAGGTTTCTTCCAGTTAAAGTAACAGTGATTGGCCCTGACACCTTTGGACTTTGGTCTCCTTGGTAGCAATGGCCATGCAGTAGTGTGACACTCACATCCCAGAATACAAACAATTACTTCTGATGGTATACACTCACTTAAAGAAACACTATGCAACATTTAGAATTTTGGAGCCATATTGCTGCTTTAAAACGAAAAAAGTGGCCTGGGAGCAGTGGTGTAACGTAGTGTCATGTTTGTAACCGCCGCCACACCCCCCTCCCCCCGCGCACCTATTCTGCCTAAAACACTTGAAATGTGAAATTGTCAGGGCTGATCACTAATCCCCACACCCCCCTCCCCCTGCGCACATATTCTGCCTTCTATTCTACATATTCTAGACTATTTAGGTTGACGTAAAAAGGTCTATGGCCCGCGACTACAGGCCCCGCAAGACCCACGGGGCCAAGGTGCGATCGCACCTGCTGCACTTCATACAGTTACACCCCTGAGGTTTCCCCGGTATCCCCGATGGCCAGTTCGCCCCTGACAGTCACCCGTGCCTTGGGTTTGAGATTGTTCATCGAGACAATGTTAAGTGCTGCAATATAAATACATAAATACAAATAATTTAATTTACTTGAATTGCTGCTTGATGCTAGTGAAACACCAGGAGACATTTTGAACAGCTGCCATGGACACACACACACACACACACACACACACACACACACACTGTTGATTTTGAACAGCTGCCATGGACCACGGCCCCCTTTTATGCCAAGGTATTGAAGCAATACCACAGAGCCTGTACATGTGGATGATGTGATGAGGCCATATACCTAAGTACTGCTAGCCAACAGCAATGTCCACAGCATAGTGTATGATAAGCCTTGCTCTCTCTCCTATTAGTCAGGTGGCTTAACAACGCTATCGTGACTGGGGTGATAAAAGAATGAAATTTGGCACACAGTTAGCTTTTACCCTACTAAATGATATTAGAAGGGGTGCCCAAGTGAAACTGCTTGTTTTTTTCGTTTTAAGGAGATTTTTAGTTTTGACCAAGATATGCTTTACCTGTGGTAAGATTTTCAAAACAGTTTTTTTTTGCCTAGACATGCTTACCAAATAAGTAATACAACTGTTATTCATGCATGTTTGTGTTTTCTAGTTTGTTTTTTATATGTATTGGTTAACCTTTGGTTACAGGAGTGGTACACCCACATTTCTCGGTGGGGTTGTTTTGATCATGATCGGAACTAAAATAATTTCCTTTTAGTTTGAGGTTGACGTGTGAGTATCATCTCACGTGCTGTGTTTTGCGGACGTGCTGTTTCACTGGACTTATTTATGTTCCCCCGCTGTTCGATTTCAAAGAAAGTGACACCGGGGGCGTGCAGAGAAGACAGATATCTAGAGGAATTAGTCGGTGAAAGCCGCATAGGTCAAAATGGGACATGGTGCATTTGTGAGAAGAGCCTGATCAACTCCAGCCTGTTCCTCTTTCTCACTCAAGTGACTGACTGGACCACTTTCACGATCCTTATTGTCACTTCCGTTAGCTCCCAAGATGGGGTTCCCCTCATGGTAACACACACACACACACACACACACACTCAAACATATCCACTCACTCACACACACAATCACATACAAATGCACTCACTCACTCACTCACACACACACACACACACACACACACACACACACACACACACACACACACACACACACACACACACAGAAAGACACAAATGCACTCACACACACACACACACAAACACACACACACACACACACACACCCCTAGGCACTCACACACACACACACTGTGGGCCCTATCTTGCACCCAGCGCAATTGACATTGTCACCGACGCATGTATCATTCCTATCTTGCACCCGGCGCACAGTGCGATTTTCCCTCCAGAGGCGCGCTTCGAAATGAATTTGCGTCGACATGGGTGGGGGCGGAACAGAGAAGGCGTTTCTCTGGCGCAAGCGGTATTTTGCAGTTTCAAAACAACGGCGTGCGCCGTGCGCCATTGACCAAAAAAAAGCTGGTCTAATGTCAGAGGCGCAATGTCTTAAGTCTGTAACGCGTATTCAGAACGCTATTTTAAGGGCGCATGTGCTTGCCCGCACAGTATAGGACCTATAGGCTACACTTCTGTCGTCTACACGAGAGATTTATACCAATTATTTGGCAAGCCATATATAATTACAAGGAAAATAAAGTATTTACCACATGAGGAAATTATTGTGATATCCATATCCAAGATATTTTAAAAATAGGCATACATCTAGCGTACACATTGCCCCAAATGATTCAGGTTAATTGTAATGGCAGTGTTGTACCCGATTTAGCAGATGCACCCCCTCGATATTTAGTCTTGTGAAACGCCGTGTCAAATACATTCAACTTGCTCAAAGGAAAATTAAGTTAATTAATTTTGTAGTCATGGCTGGGGTAGGCTATATATTTCCACAGAACAAAAAGGTGTTCTTTTGCGTTCGCTATTATCCGAGGTTTTTGGAAGAAAAACATCGGTTGTTTGTACTCTTTAGAACAGTTCTAAAGACTGTAATAACTTGTGTTCTTCTCTTCCATCTCTTTCACAAATAATGAAATCGTATTATAGTATTTTTCCCTGCATTTGTTTAGGCGAACTGGTTTCCTTTCCGATCAAGCGAGGGTGCTGAATCGGGTACAGAAGTATGGGATCCCTGGCGTTCTTGGCGCTATAGACTGTACCCATATTCACAGACGTCCCCCCCTCCCCCCCCAGTGTTTTACACAACATTGCCATGAATCATGGATGTGTCAATGATATAAATGAGGATAGATTAGAGGACTTTAGAAGACGTGAGGTTGAACTGCATGTGCCGATGGGTGCAATATTATTACCACGCATACATAACCTAGTGATTCAGTGAGGGTGCACCCAAAACATCGGAAAGTATGTTTTTGTGACGTTTATTTCAAATATGTTGCCACCAAAAAACGAATGCTAGTAACTGAAAAAATACAAACAAGAAATGAAAAGTAGAACCATTTCTCCAAAAAAGCATGGGAAAATATTGCCGTGATTGTTTCTGGTAACACACGTTCTGGTGGCCTCACGGTCTTCCTCCCGGTAATTCCGCCATCACGATAACAAGCCGCTTTGCAATATGCGCTCCTCGCTCTTAAAGGGAATGTGAGAAGACGCTCTGATTGGTTTATTGCATATTACGCCCAAACCACACCTATGGCTTAGTAACCTTCTTGAGTTTTTTCCGCCGTTAAAATAGCAACTGCGCCATAGAGCCGCCCATACAGCTACTTGCGTTTGGCGCCATCCTACTTGCGTTTCTGATCGGCAAGATAGGGCCCTGTGACTGCATGTCATCAATACACTGGCACCTGGCCTCCTCAGCTCTATCTCCCTCTGCTGGCTACTTTGAGAACACACCTAGACTAGATGCCTCATGACTAATATACTGGTATGCACAGATCATTTATCCAAGGACTTATATGTCATATCCTAAAAGACAGCATTTGTGAGTTAATCTTTAACTTTGACACCTCAGAATTTTAAATGA
Organism: Sprattus sprattus; assembly: GCF_963457725.1. NCBI lineage: Eukaryota > Metazoa > Chordata > Actinopteri > Clupeiformes > Clupeidae > Sprattus > Sprattus sprattus. Next base: position 6,262,651 of record NC_137928.1, read on the forward strand.
ATGCATTTCATCTCTGCACATCAAAACAGTGAAATATGGAGCTTTGGAGAAACCTGCGGGGAGATTTTGGCTGAAAGTGTTAGTTTCTGCATCTAAAGAAGCTTTGATAACGAAACTGCCTAGTTTTTAAAATCCTGATCTTGTCTGAATGGCCCTAGCACACAGAAGTTGTCCATGAAACTAATCCAGGGATATGTGTTATTTTGTATTTTCTGTAGTCGATTGTGATTATTCAAATGGAATCAAACTGCCAGACGTGGGCCAGAAGTGGGCCACATGTGGGCCAAATGTGAGATCCGAAGTCTTGCTTCCTCTTCAGTGGAGGGACTTGACCTCAGCAAAGGCACTAATTTAGTCTCGGATTCATTTCCTTTCTGATACAGACGAAAGCAAAACTCAGTCAGCTTGTTTGTGCTCAAGGAAAGGGAAATAAGTGTATTTTTTGATGGGATTTTTTTACCCCAAGCCTACAGTCCCTTAACGTTTTAATTTGACACACTGAACCATAAGTTGAAACCACAGGTTGAAATATTCATCTCAGTGGATGAACTCACACACACACACGCATACACACACACACACACACACACACACACACACACACACACACACACACACACACACACACACACACACACAAACATAGATAGAGGTGCGTGCACACACAACATATACTCTAACACACACATACACATAAACACTCTAACACGCATTACAGTAACAATGACCAACATTGACTTAATGTGTTTCCCTTGTTTTGAGTGTACAGAGATAACAACACAACAACACTCAGAGAGAGAGAGAGAGAGAGACATTTAAATGTTGATTATCTTAAACTCTTGAGCACTTGTGGTGTGGTAGAAACAAATGAAGGCATACAGGGAGTAATAAGTCACTAATGTGAATGCGACAAGACCAAAGGCATTTGGAATGTGTGATCAAACACTGATGCTCGTGGGATATATGACTCACACACACACACACACACACACACACACACACACACACACACACACACACACACACACACACACACTCACACACACACACACACACACACACACACACACACACACAAACACAAACACACACGCACACACACACGCACACACAGACACACACACACACACACACACACAGACACACACGTACACACACACACGTACACACATACACACATAAACGTACACGTACACACACACACACACACACACACACACACACACGCACACACACGCACACACACACACACACACGTACACACAACCCTAACCTTAACGCGAGAATCTTCACAATCCACAGATTGCCACCAAACTGGTTCAGCTGGTTGGAACCCAACGCCAGCTGCCAAAACCTCTGCCGAGAAAAGGGAGGCGGGAGAGAAAGGAAGATAGAGAACAGAAAAAAAAAAAAAAGAAGAAGAAAAGAAAGAAAGAAACAAAAGAAAGGCTGAGAAGGAAGAATGAATGTTTAGTCTAAGGTGTGAGAGGTCAAGGATAGACGCGGAGCGTAGCAGCAGTGTTGAATAGAGAGGGGTAGTTTTACTGAAGAGGGGTAGTTTTACTGAAGCGCTGCGGGGCTGGTGAAGAAGGACCCTCCCACACCTCTGAGCCCTCGGTGTGCGTCTCTCTCTCTCCCTCTGTCCGCCCCTCATCACTCTACCCGGGACTCAGATGGCAAAGCATGATCCGGTAAGATAGGCTTCCTCCACCGCACACATTCACATAGGCCACAGCTGGGTAGGCAGTGGTGTAGTCCAGGGTATACGCAGGTATACGGAGTATACTCACTTCTTTTAAAGTCAGTATTGCGTATACCCAACTTCTCAAAACAGGGCGTTTATCTTGTGCTGTATGGGCTGCTTAAAAAAAAAATTAAGAGTATACCCACTTCTCCAGGGACCAATACACCACTGTGGGTAGGTAAGGTGTGGGGTCGCGGAAATCTAGTCACGAAATGTTACTGCTGAGCGCCTCTGTCTTATTCACACCAGGCCAGAGTTTGGTAAGAAACAGAGAGGAAGGCTTAACCCTTAGTCCATGGTAGAAATAGTCCATTCGAATATTACTGCTAAGTGCTTGTGTGTCAATCACATCCTGCCAGAGCTTGGAGAGGGAAAGATAGTATAGATACTAGATAGTATAATGTCACCATGAGTGAGACGTGTTCAGATGTGGAAGATACTATTGTTTTTGAGCTGGGTGGAGTGTGGTTTGGAAGCGAATATTCAGTTATGAAGACCATATTCAGGTTTTCAGAACCTTTACAAGACATTTAGTTCTTCAGAACCTTTAGAAGACATTTAGTTCTTTAGAACGGTTCACTGGAGGCACACTTAACCCAGACAGGAGACAGGTGTGCTAAGTACTTTTAGCGTTTGCGAATCAGATTTGCTGACGGGTTCTACGCTGTGAGCGGGGCGGTAAGACAGATGTGAAGTGTTCCGTGTGAAAGTAGGGCTCTAAAATCTCAATGGAGCTCCTGTGAAGTTAATGGTGCCAATGATCCTAATCTGTCTTGATGAGAAAAGGCAGTGATTCCCTAGCGCCTCACTGACCTGATACACCCTGATTGATTAGATACATAGAAACCATACAGCCTAAATGCTAATGCTCGATGCTAATGCTGCATATGTGTGACGTGTTGGAAGGTGATATTCTGTATGTGAGTCGTCACAAATAGACAGATTTGGGTAGACTGTGTGTTGATTTTCGTATATACTACGTGAGCTTTTTTATGTTGTATGTGGAAACTTTTGAAGGAACCAGTTTGGGAACAAGATGCTTGGGATTTTAAGCAAACCTGTTTGCCTGCTTATTAAGCATGAAGCTATGGTGTTCGTTTTCCCTGGAGCCTATAGTGTTAGTGAAACCTGAACGCTAACCTGAGCGCTAAACATACGTTACGAAACAACTTTCTCTGTCTTCTTGGTTGCCTCCTATAACAGTTTAGAGAGGAAGTTCAAATAATTGTTTCTGCTTTCTTCTGTTCATAGTGAAATACTCATTGTTGTTTTCATTGTTCAACATATGCACACATATGCAAAAACACACAGAAACACACACACACACACACACACACACACACACACACACACACACACACACACACACACACACAAGCACACACACACATACACACACTTCAATAACTCTTAAACACACTGTAACACAAAACTTTTCTACATTGTATCTGTAAATAGAAGAATCTCTAATTGTAAAAACAAGATGCAGAGCTAGGAGATGGAGATAACACTCAGAGAAATAACTCAATTAGTCTCTGAGAGTTAAGTTTATCATTTGTGAAAAAAAAAAAAAAAATATTCTCTAAGATTAAAGTCATACATTTACAAGAATAAAAAAAATCAAAAACTTACAAGAAGAAAGCTTAGCACTTAGCAAGGTGGTGCACTTAGCGGGCTGCGTTCTGATTGTGGCTGATGCACATTGGTCATGACGGGGGCTGCTTTCTGATGGTGGCTGATGCACATTGGTCATGACGGGGGCTGCTTTCTGATGGTGGCTGATACACATTGGTCATGACGGGGGCTGCGTTGTGATGGTGGTTGAGGCCCAATGGCATTGCTGGATGATGCCATCGGCTGCGTTCTGATGGTGGTTGAGGCCCAATGGCATCGCTGGATGATGCTATCAGCTGCGTTCTGATGGTGGTTGAGGCCCAATGGCATCGCTGGATGATGCTATCAGCTGCGTTCTGATGGTGGTTGAGGCCCAATGGCATCACTGGATGCCTGCTATCAGCTGCGTTCTGATGGTGGTTGAGGCCCAATGGCACCGCTGGATGCCTGCTGGCTGCTGTGATGCTTCTCAGTTAGGGAGGAACTGCCATATTTCCATCCCATTGGCATAGCTTGTCATGCGTTGTCATCCTTTGTTTCAGTTTCTTTATCTAGCTTATGTGCTCCCCTAACCAGTAAGTATAGTGTGAAGAGAGTATGCAAGTATGGGAACTAAGTAAGCACTGTTGTTCGCGGACGAATGTTTTCTTGTAAAGTTTTCTTTTTTTATGCCTTTATAAACTTCAAGTAGTAGAATTTCTCATAAATGATGACTTTAATCTTGAAAATCCTGAGATTTGTTCTCTGAATACTATCCCCCTACCCCTGCTCCATGAATGTGTTCTTCATCTACAAACGGCCCTAAACACGATGTTGTTAATACGCAGAGTAATAAGGTAAATTACTGTAAATGTGAATATGGATTTCTCATATTATGTCCTGTGCTCTAGCCTTAAATGTATCCGTTTCATCAACCTGAAACTTCCTTCACGGAAATGAAGTGGAAAAAATGAACGGTATCCCAGAGATGATTCAAACGAGGGTAGATATAATAGCCAATTACTGTAAATGTGTCCTTGGCTACCAACCCCCTCACCATGTCTGGCACTTTCATTAGATTGGTTAGTTATCAGACAGAGATGGGGCCGGTAAGACTAAACCAGCCGTCACCCAGTAATCCTCCTTTTCTCTCTGGAGACAAGGCAGGGCCACGCCCTTTGTGAGAAACCTCTAAACGATGACGGTGGAAAACTGTGTGCTCCTCCCCGTCACCTGCCAAGAGTGCGTGTGTGTGCGTGCGTTGCATTGGTTGTGGAGATTCGAATTATAAGTGTTCATTAATTTTCACACAATGAAAATAGATGCTTGGCACAGCCTCATTTCACATGGGGAGACGTCAGTGGTATTTCAATAGCTCAACACTGGATAATTTGTTAGAAGCAATCTACTTGAAATAAGGCCATGACGATAGGGTTCATGAGATCCAAGAAATACAATCCATTGACTGTAAATGTACATATAAGTACCTGACAGATTTGTGGACAGAATACAGGGACGACTTCTTCAGTGTTTTATGTTTTATCATCGTCAAGCTCAAAACCTCTGCCCAGTTTGGTTGAGTTAGGCACTTTAAATGATTCCATTTTTTATTTCCAAAACAACGACACACAGGTCATACACAGGAAAGGCACATCAGCAATGCAGATGAGAGAAAAGGGACAACAGAATCACTAGCAAACACTTACTGACCAGCTATGAGGAACTGAAAGGGCACCAACATGAACAGTATTCACTCTGTGTCTATTTTAAAACAAATGGAACACCAGGACTATGTGAGAAATCTTGATACCTAATTTAAAAAAACTCACATGTGTGCATTGCTTTGCTGTGGATGTTTATACATTACTTTTCAAGGACCCTTAATGAAATTGCTCTGGCAATTCACAACATAAAAGTACACAAACCGGCATAATTGCATACTTCTCTACATACTGGGCTAAATTATTCAATGAAAATGAAACAACAACCTTCTCAATTCCTTTTCTAATAGGCTAGTTAGCAGAAGTAGTTGTAGCTCAAACCGTGTGAACGGTTTCTGGATCTTTCCCTGATGGCACTCTCCAGAAGTTAGTACAAGGTGCTTGGGGCACTGACTGATCACAGGAGGCATTGATCGGTCACAGAACAGCCTCTGGAGCTCTCCCTAGTGGTGCAAAAAAGTACAAGGTATTATTACTGTAGTAGAAAACATAATCCATGGAAGAGTACAATAACATCATTGATTTCATTAGACCTACATACAAAGAAAATCAAATGTCATGGGAACCCTTACTTTTACTATAATCGTCTATCTCAGGGTGATCTGTCTGTGCAACCAGGAAGATGCTGCACATTCCTAAAACACTGTATCAGAGTTGGCCTTTTTCTATTCTGGGTCAGGGAAATATAAACAGTAAGCCTAAGGTTACTCTTTAAAAAAAGACACCATTGTCTTGCTGGCCAAACAAAACAGGCGTTCACCTGAGAAGGAAGCTTACAGAGCGGGTTTGAAAGGCTTCCTGGTGTGCGACGACAAAGGAATAACATATGCCATATAACAGTGATAACAATAGTTATAATAATAATAATACATCACATTTATAAACGCTTTTCAAAGTTCCCAAAGACGCTTAAGAGCAGCAAGGCAAAGGAATAATATATGCCATATAACAGTGATAATAATAGTTATAATAATAATAATAATAATAATACATCACATTTATAAAGCGCTATTCAAAGTTCTCAAAGACGCTTAAGAGCAGCAAGGCAAAGGAATAACATATGCAATATATTACAGTTGTAATGGCAACCAGGCAAAAATCAATCACTCAATACAAATGACCCGTGAGGGCGGTGAGAGACACTGGTCACTGGTCACCTGGTCATCTTCAGCTCCAAAGTCTTCAGTCTCAGTCTAGTTAGTATGAGAGCATCATAATCGGACATGGATCAGTCACAGTCCCAGATCTCAGGCAGATTAGTTCCATGCTCAGTGGGCACATCTGAGTCAGTTTTGATCTGGACACAGTCTCACTGACACAGGAAATCTAGATTTGGGGAGTTACATGAATTGGATCGATTGAAATCGGACTACGCTCGGAAACTGGACACATGTATTCGCACTGACTCACTCACAGGTGAATCTGTGCTGGCCAGTTATGCTTGAGAGTCAGTTTTGATCTGGATCAAAGTCTCACTGACAACCACTTACCCACAGGTGAATGTGAGTGTGCCACATCCGAGCCAGGTGTGAACCATTTCTACTCTCGAGTTTGTTGCATTGTGGGCACCTTGGCCAGCCCTGTATTAGGGCCCGTTTACATGAAGCCTAGTTTTTCTGCGTCCGAAATGAAACGTATTCAGATAGCCCTATCGTAAGGAGTAAAGTTAGTAAAGCCCGAATGGGTTTGAGGTGTGAGTTTGACACAGGGGGGGGGAACACTAACCAAGTGGAGCCTGTTGATGTCACAGTGGGCAGTTGCCAGGAAACCCAGTGCACCATTGTAGGCTTGGTGTCACGTTTCCAAGAGGGAGTCGTCTGACTGTCACTGCCGCACTGTCTTAGATGAGAGACGGTCTTCAAGGTGCTATCACAGCTGACACAGTTCGCCTCCTCCCTGTCTTGCCTTTGTGCCGAATTCAAAGGAGATGGGACACCTTCCCTGGGTGCACGTCTTAATAGAGCATCCATTGAATAAACAGATTCATAAGGTGATACACCTGACATTTATAACCCTTAGAGATCTATGACGTTTTAATGATCGGGGTGATTTAGAGTTTTATGAGCCAAAAAATTACTTCATACACGTTGGATAAAAGGATCTGAATGAGAGTTATTGAGATCCTCGCCGTTGAAACTGCGTTTCTGACATACGTGCTTTATTACTTTTAATATTTTACCCTTTGGTTTGGTAGGTTAGATATTTATGTGTTTGTTTGTCAAACATTAATCTAAAATGAAAGAGCTGGATCATCATTGCTGAGGGCAAGGGGTTTTTTTTTCATATAGAGAGTCTGTCTTGGGCAAATGACACATTGTACTTGGTCACGTTAAAATGTACGGCCTACTTCTAGTGAATTCGATTTCTGATTATATGTAAAAATGGATTACATTAAAACTGCTCTGCCGCACATTTGACATTATTTGTCGTTTTGACAAATGACTGTCAGTTTTATGTTTATCCATGGAGCCGTTATCAGTGGAGTTTTATGTTAATTCATTATTTATTTTTAAATGTATTTCTTTATCTGGCGTGCTCTC
>NC_137928.1:6275248-6300248 GCF_963457725.1 Sprattus sprattus
GCTATTGTGTTCGGTGGGTTGCGTAATTTACTAGCAAGCTAGTTAAAACTATGTATGTTGAAGGTACCAGTTGAGTTATTTATTGCTAACATTAGCGATTGATAGGTGCATTCATAACTATACCTAACATCGTGAAATTAATGTCACTGCTGTGTTTGGCTGTCACATTCAAACTTGTCAAAGTTAGTTATACTCAGATTTGTAATGTTATTCGCTATTCCAGTTTATAGACAATATGTGCACACAGCTTAAATTACGGTGCTTTGTGCAACTGGCATTTTACAAACGTTGCTGCATTTTACGTTTAAGCAGCCCCCGCAAAGTCCGCCTTCGGATTCTGACCTCGGCAGCAGTTGCAGCAGCGTGCTAGCTGAACGCACAGAAAGAGGTTTACAAGTGCAAGGTAAGCTGTTGATTTTTTCATTTTAGGTAGGTTGGGTATTTTGTAGAAATTGCATGGAAGGGATGGGTACCTAACCGTCTTAAGAGAGATATACACCCTCGGTTGGGAGATGGGATGGAAATGTAATATTTCCCCTTCGGATGATTGGGAGGGAAAATCTTTGGTTCAGTTGACCATGCCGTGCTCCTACCGTTTGCATTCATACACGTGCATCTGTGGAGTTAAGTAGGTCACTGCAGGTGCTTGCTGACCGTTATTCATATAGTCGTTACCGTGATAGACACGCTAACTTTTTTGCATGAAGCTTTTTATCTTAAATCTGACGTTAGCACTACTGTGAGTTGGCAGATTTGAATACTACAAATGTGGATGTTTGCTGTGCCTTATGGCTGAGCTGCTAAGTTTGTGCAGATTTAGGCTAGTTGGCTAGTTAGCTAGCTTGGCTATGTATTCCTGTTGCATTTGTGGTGCATCATTTCCATCTGTAAAGGCACATGTTGTCCATTTCAAGCTCCATCGCAATGAACCTCGCGCGGTTTTCAAGTTTGTTAACATTAGCTGCAAGCGGGTTTTTTCCAAATATCCTGCTTTTAAAGCTCATTACTATCGCCATCATGCTGGTAAATCATTGATTTCTCCGGATTTGGCTACAGCGTTTTTGAAATGCACAGTTCCCCTTTGTGAGCGCCACTGGTGACGTGAAAGAGTTGGTTGCTCATCTAAAGGTGCACATTGTTGGGGGGTGTCCTGTAAATTGCCCAGTGGAAGGATGCATTACTCTGTTCTCTCTAAAATCTACCTTCTCGGTCCATATGTCCAGAAAGCACAGAAACTGTCCTATCAATGCCATTAGTGGCTCACTTGATCGGCTTAGATCTTCTGAATGTCCTTCCACAAGTGCTAGTGTTAGCCTAACTGTAATAGAGGAACCTGCCTGTCTACCAGATGATGAAGACTCTGTCATTGGAGACAGTAACTTTGATGAATTGTATCTCAGAAATGTCTGTTTGTTTCTAGGTCTTGTCAGCCCTGTGCCTGATGTTCAGCAGTTTTTACTGCTTCAATGAGCATTACCCCATCGAGCTTCGTTCTACACTCGAGTTTCTCCAAAGGTACAATTGTTGTTGTTATTGTTGTGACTATTTAAGTCATTAATTTCATCTTTCAAAAGGTAATAGAAAATGCTTATTTGTTTTGATGAAGGTGCTTTTTCTCCATCAACCCGGAAAGAGGCACGAAAGTAGAGTGGAGGAAGAACAAAAAGGTGCTCTCAGTGAACCCGAGAGTCCTAACGTTAGTTGCAGACTTGGCTGATCACGAGTGGATTTAGTCGATTTCTGCAAGCTGTGGTAAGTATCCCTTACTTTGTTGCACAACTTCATCAAACTTTATCCTCTCTAGCTCCTTTTTTAAAGATATCTCTGCCAAACTACTTTTATTATATTAATCTGCCACTGCTGTCTTACTCCTCCCATCCTCGTTTGTCCAGGGAAGTAATTATATGAATTATAAACTCTAAATCTCATTACTTGACACCTGTGTTCTCTGTGTTCTCTCCTTATAATGATCAGATTGCCTCCTTTTGTTGGATTCGTGATGTTCACCACGCTGCACGGCCCACTTTTTTGCTTCGCAAGCTAAGGAAAGCAACTCTGTGTTGGGACCTCATTTTTTTTTTTATGCAAACAGACTGTTTACATTTTTGGACCTAGCATACAGTATCCTGGTAATTTTATTTTGCAGTTCCGATGCTCTTGTCATAGATACCTAGCATGCTACCCAGTGAGTACATTATACGATTTTGATTTCCAGTATCTGATGAATGTTTTGACTCCTATGTTGAAATTAAATTATTTTATCATATTTTCTAATTACAACCTATAATTTGGAAATAGGCCCAAAAAAGGGAGAAATCTGAACTGGCAAAGCTGCTCTACTGTATGTATATCACAGTTCAATATTGTTGTCCTTAAACTGACTGATGGAAGTGATTTGTTATCTGTTGTACATTTGGATAATTTCAAACAGCGATCAATTTTATTCTCAAACATGCTGCCGTTGTTTTTAAAAAAAATTGTTGAGAGAGAGTTGTATGCACGACTTAAATGTAGAATAGGCCGTCTTCGTTTTTTGTATTTGAAGGTCATTAACAAGGAATAAAATGGTTGTTTTCATATTAAACACTTTTGTTATCACAGTGCCCAGTGTTTGCATGGAATAATTTAATCATATTTCTTTATAGTAAAACAGTCTGACACAAATGTGTAGCCAACTTGAATTTATGGTTATTGTGGCAATGGTATGCTTGGTGAATTGTGTTTTTTGCAGTGAAAATTTGAAATGCTATGTAAGCCAGCTGCTGGTAATTCACCTAAAAAAAAAACTGATTTATGGCGGTGAGGTTCTGGAGCCAGCTGCCGGTATTTCACAGTTAAAAAAGGATGACATTTTTCCGTATTTATTACGGTGAGGTTCTGGCAACCGAGCTGCCAGTTAATTACCGTAAAATAAACAGATGGTATTTTTCCGTATTTATTACGGTGAGGTTCTGGCAACCGAGCTGCCAGTTAATTACTGTAAAATAAACAGATGGTATTTTTCTGTATTTATTACGGTGAGGTTCTGGCAACCGAGCTGCCGGTTAATTACTGTAAAATAAACGGATGGTATATTTCTGTATCTATTACGGTGAGGTTCTGTCAACTGAGCTGCCGGTTTTTTACCGTAAAATAAACGGATGGTATTTTCCTGTAGTTATTACGGTGAGGTTCTGGCAACTGAGCTGCCAGCTATTTACCGTAAAATCAACAGATTTTTTTTTACAGTGTACAAACCTGCATGCAAGCAATCAGACATGTGTATTGTGTCAATGCTTGGAGTTACTGTGGTGTTCTGATGCAAATTACAAACATATACTGCATTATCCATTTCCACCTTTGTCTACCTCTATAAATGCAGTCACCTGTGTCTTCTGTTGATGGTTTTCAGATGAGATGCATGTAGCAATTTAGTGTTCCCCAGTGCCAGCGGCACAGGTTGTTCAAAGACTCATTTCTGTGGCCTGTTAGGACACAGGTGTTTCAGTATCCATTTCTCTCCCGTGTCTAATATATATTGTATCCTCTGGCAATGTGGGAAATGACCCTGGCAGATAGCAGTGTGGCAGTCGTGTGTTTGAAGTTTCTTTGTCCATGTCAACCCCAGGTTCTACCAGCTCAGCGCACTGACTGGACAGAAGTCCATTGCGGTGTCTCTGACCGGCAAAGACGCCTCACGTCCCCTTCACGGCCTGGTCAACGTCAGGTAAGGCCAGCATGCCACTCACACAGATGGGGCTAGGTTTAGCGCTAGTATGCTACTCACACTGATGGGGCTAGGGTAGCGCTAGCATGCCACTCACACAGGTGGAGCTACTGAAGCGCTAGCACGCCACTCACACTGATGGGGCTAGGTTAGCGCTAGCATGCCCCTCACACAGGTGGGGTAAGAGTAGCGCTAGCATGCCACTCATACAGATGGGGCTAGGGTAGCGCTAGCATGCCACTCATACAGATGGGGCTAGGGTAGCGCTAGCATGCCACACAGAGATGGGGCTAGGATAGCGCTAGCATGCCACTCACACAGGTGCGGCTATGGTAGCGTTAGCATGCCACTCACACAGATGTAGCTAGAGTAGTTCTAGCTGGCAGTTATCTGGGTCATTTTGTATATGCAACTGTATCATGCATGTGTGGAATAAACCTGATTTATTACTGTTTCTCAGCGATACCTGCCCAGATGAGAAGGTAGTTTCCCTCCGGTGTGTGCGTAAGTACCCATTATTAATGTGTTAATTTATATTTTGCTGGTTGTCAATATCTGAGAAAGACGACGGGATACTATTGGGTTCGCATTTTCATTTACAAATACAGGAACTAGGTTGGTATACAACTATTTCATACCAGTAATTGTGAAAATTATAACTACTGTAAGAACTACTATGGTGTTATAACAATAATAATTTATTTATTTAAGAACCCACTGAGTTTGGTGCATTTATAGTTACACGTATTAGCAGAAACTAACCAGCAACAGCAACAAGTGTATTGTGGTAATGGCTATATTCCCTGTGCTCTTCTTTAGATTGTGGTCAGCAGCAGTCTACCTCCAGGATTATAGGGGGCAGTGTTGCCAAAGTGGGCCAGTGGCCGTGGCAGGTCAGCCTTCACTTCCTGGGATCCCACGTGTGCGGAGGAACTTTGATCTCTCCAGATTTTGTGGTGACAGCGGCCCACTGCTTCCCCAGGTCAGTGATAAAGCCTGTGGTGATGTATTTGTATCTGGTGACCATGGATCAATTTATGAAAGTATGAATAGCCTCACTCAAAATGGCTGACAAATAATACCAAAAAGGCTGACTGCCGAGAGGCACACAGTCATGTTGTAAACAAGATTAATTGACTTTGCCACAAAGCAACAAATTCTGATTGAGTAAAAGTTAAAGGATGGAGCTAGTTCAAATTGGCTGTAGAAGCAGCCATAAAAAAGAAAGTGGGAGGAACTAGCTTTGTTTAAAAAAGAATGACCATACACTGAGATCATCCATGGACCATCTTCAATTGTGGCCTAGTGACAACAATAAACTTCAGATCTACACATTCAGCCTCTTGACTTGTTTCACTGATTGTGAAATTGAAAGGAAGTGATTAGTGTTTGCCGCGACAGGCCTCAGTCCAATACAGCAGAGAGCAAGCACCACTGCTGGGGAGCCTCCCATAATCTGGCACAGTGCTGTTCCATAGTCCTTGGTGCTCTATCACAGACACAGCCTCCGTAGTCTTCTATCACAGACACAGCTTCCTCTACCACAGACACAGCCTCCTCTACCACAGACGCAGCCTCCTTAGTCCTCTATCACAGACACAGCCTCCTTAGTCCTCTATCACAGACACAGCCTCCTTAGTCCTCTACCACAGACACAGCCTCCTCTACCACAGACACAGCCTCCTTAGTCCTCTATCACAGACACAGCCCCCTCTGTCCTCTATCACAGACACAGCCTCCTTAGTCCTCTACCACAGACACAGCCTCCTAAGTCCTCTATCACAGACACAGCCTCCTAAGTCCTCTATCACAGACACAGCCTCCGTAGTCCTCTGTCACAGACACAGCCTCCTAAGTCCTCTATCACAGACACAGCCTCCGTAGTCCTCTGTCACAGACACAGCCTCGGTCACAGACAGTCAGGAGTAATATGAGATTGTCTGTCTGCACAGGTGGCACTGTATGGAGAGCTGTAGGCAGTGTGCACCTGGGGCCCATTTCTCTCTTAACCTACTTTCTGAGGGCAACAAAATATGCCATCTTCTTGATGTTTTGTTCAGTGTAACCCTGGTTACAGAAAATGTATCACTTAAAGCACGGCACTGCCAAAGCCGTGGTCAGGGGCTCATTCCCTGGGAGTACCTCTTATAAAAGTGCTTTGAAGATGCTACTCTAATACATCTACAGACTCCTGAGAAGCACTTAACACTTAGCAGACACTTTCATCCAAAGAAACCTATACTACAGGTGGATACTCTCATCAGTTTATGTGCCCAGGAGGTATCACAACACCCCTGACCTTGGTGTTGTTAATGTCTTGCTTTACCAGCTGAGCTCCCAAAACACGGAATACCTTTAGAGTAGACCATCTTCCTTGACCACTTTGTGTTCATTTGTTTTCGGGCGGATCGACATAGTAATAGCTTACAAGAGCTATAAAGGGGTTTTTCTTCCCATAAAAAAGCAACCTTTTTGAAGGCGTCAGTATTCCTCTGTTTGATATGCATCCTGTGAAATCCACACAGCGAACAGCACCACGTACTTGAAATCGCCCCCCCCCCCCCCTCCCCCAAGGGCCAGATCACACCCAGGCCCTGTAACAATCATGGCTCTCTTCGCTCAGCAGGCCTCTGATGAGCAGAGTGTTGCATGTTGACTAATCGCTGCCACAAATATCCGAGTGCTCGGAGGTGCCGTGATGGGGGGCTGATGATAACCGTGCCTGCAGGCTACCGGAGTCAAACTGGTCCCAGTGCGAGCCAAGGGCATGCAATGTTAGATTTCAGCCCTTCACAACACCAGATGCCTCCCCTCCCACCAGGGGAAAGGGGCCATGATTTGCCAGAATGAGCTTTTATTTGAAAAGAGTACATGGACGACGTCTGTGGCCATGGTGCAATACCGCATGACAGCAGACAGAAGACCTTGAATACAGAGCCTTCAAAATAAGATACAGATGAGTAAAGGTCACCAAGACGAAAGGCAGGCACTGGTGGATTCACTCAAAAGAGAAAGTGTATTACTACCAGTTCTAGAATGCTACATCTTTGTCATAGGGCCTAAGAGGAGCAGTCCCTGGGGTCCATGATCGCCACGACGAAATTTAGTTTGAGGGGACAACATGGAGGTCTGAGCCATCACATCAGAGTTGTATTGCCTTCAATAGGACAGTAGACGAGCCCAAATCATTAGGAAGGTTAACCTACCCACTTAGTTTGATTGAGTTCTCTTTTATGCTTTACTCTTCTACAGTTCTATGCCATCCTACCAGGAGGCCAAGAACTGGCGTGTGTACGGAGGGTCGGTGTCCCAGAAAAATCTCCCTACCCCCTTCACGGTGAAGAAGATAATTCTGCACGAAAGCTACAGCAAGCAAACTAACGACTACGACATTGCCCTGTTGAAACTGTCGGCACCTGTGGAGTTCAACAGTGAGTCTACCCTCCACAAGCACACAGCTATAGCTAGCATGATAAACTTATATAACTAGCCCAAAATTGAATCTACCCTCCACAAACACATAGATATAGCTAGCATGCTAAACTTATCTTACTAGCCCAACAGTGAATCTACCCTTTACAAACACACCGATATAGCTAGCATGCTAAACTTATCTAACTAGCCCAGCAGTGTGTCTACCCTCCACAAGCCCACAGCTATAGCTTAACTAACTTCAGCCTGAGCAACAAACATAACAGTTTTTCTTTGTTTTGACATGTTGTCAGAATATAGCGATATATTTTCAAAAAAGCACCCATGCCTCTCCATCTGTACGCCTGACAAGATAAAGGCTACACAGCTCCTACCACAGAGATTGCTATTCAGTTTTACACAACCTTTGAATTTTGCAATTTCTTGTAAAAAATGTAATTTCAAAAGAAATCCCTTGCCTATGTGCAATATAAATACAACTCTGATTTAGGCTGCATATTTTATGTCAACAATGTGTGATAAATACAAATAGGCTACAATATTATAGCAGTGGAAAAACTACTGCAGACTCCCAAGCCCACAACAAATGGTAGAATGATTGGCCCTATCATTTCACCAGCAGCCAAGAAATGATCTGTCACTGAAAATCACTGAAAATGATGACAGTTGGTTATGACAGTCACTGACTCTCACACAAAGAAATATGTCACATCAGCGCTTCCTCAAGAGAATCACACGGATTTAGGGATGAAGCATTTCATCAATGATAAGATGGAAGTTGATGGGCTGGTCAATTGGGTTAAACTGAAAAAAGCAAAGAGAAATAATTAGGGAATCATTCTCTCCCATTAGAGAGAGAGGATAGTCAGACAGTAAGACAGACAGTCACACAGACAGACAGACAGACAGACAGGCAAATACGCAGACAGACAGACAAGCAGACAGACAGACAAGCAGACAGACAGACAGACAGACAGACAGACAGAGACACAGAGACACAGACAGACAGACAGACAGACAGAGACACAGACAGACAGACAGACAGACAGACAGACAGACAGACAGACAGACAGACAGACTGAGAGACAGACAGATAGACAGATAGACAGACAGAGTGACAGACAGAGTGACAGACAGACAGACAGACAGACAGACAGACAGACATCTTAAATGCTGGCATATTGCCTCCAGCCTTCATAAGCCTCTGTTGAGTGTTTAACTCTCATCTGATGCTGTGATTGTTCAAGGTGAATCATTGTGATGGTTTGCATTTGTATTTGTCTTTGTTTGTTTGTCTGTGTGTCCCTGGGTGGGTGTGTGCACAATAATCTCTGTGTATGTGTGTGAGTCAGTGTGTGTGTGTGTGTGTGTGTGTGTGTGTGTGTGTGTGTGTGTGTGTGTGTGTGTGTGTGTGTGTGAGTGTGTGTGTGAGTCAGTGTGTTTGTGTGTACACATGCCCATACATATCTGCAATCAAAAGAGTCTAATGAATGATTTGTCCACCTGTCCGATTAGGTGCTGTCCAGCCGGCCTGTCTGCCTGCCTATGATCAGTCCTTCAGTCATGGAGACCAATGCTGGACCTCAGGCTTCGGAACCACAGAAGAGGGTGCAGGTAATAAAGTTGTACCAGTATTAGTAGGGATAGGCGCGCTCTACTTCCAAAAAATAAATGCGTTTTCAGGTGTGAGTAAAAGAATGTTAACTTTGAGTAAAATAAAACCGCACAGACGCGTTCGGCCTAAGCCATCGTCAGTGTCTGGAAATTAACTGGTCTTAATATCATTAATAAAGTTGTACCCACATTTCTACCTTAATCTTGAACCGCTCTTCACTTCCAGTATCTTTCCTTCTTGTCTTCACGACATTGTAGCTGATTGGCCCCAGATGGTGAATATCACCTGACTACAACTCTCTCATTCCAGCGCCTCTCCCTCAGGCTGCTCTGCTGTTTGAGATCCTAAGTGTGTCTCAGGTCAAGGACACAAGCAGCTTGGGTTTCAGTTACCAGCTAACTGCCCCAAGGGGATAGAAAACCTTTACCGCACATTTCATTTGATATACTTAGCAGACACATTTACCTTATTTGGTTTCATGGAGCCTGCAAGGTATGCACTGAGTGGCTGCATTCTGGGTAATGTAGTCATGAGATGCTGACCTGTTTAGTGTGCTCTAACAGGCTGCATTGTGGGTAATGTAGTCATGAGATGTTGACCTGTTTAGCTACCTGACCATAAGGCCATACACAGAAATTGTTTTGGTTATCTACATTTATCCATTTAATCAGATGCCTCTAGCCAAACAGACTTCTGATACTGTGCAGATATGCATTTTCATCTGTGTGTGACTGTGACGGAGTGCTGTCACTACAGATTGGTATGTGCTCTGACTGCCATACCATCAAGCCTAGCTCTTTGGCGTTGCAGTCAGGGTGCAGGTTTGGTATCTGGTGGGTTGACTGCTCTCTCCCTTCTCTGGACTGGCCTTGGAGTCACCTTTCTCATGACCTTGGAGTCACCTTTCTCATGACCTTGGAGTCACCTTTCTCATGACCTTGGAGTCACCTTTCTCATGACCTTGGAGTCACCTTTCCCATGACCTTGGAGTTATTAGCACCTGGCCCTACCAGCTGAACTGCACAGGTAGCTTAGTCTGAGAACAGAAGAGAGTAGAACAGAGGTGCCTATCTGTAGAGCCTGTTTGGAACCTGTTTGGGATATACATACAACCAGTGTTGGGAAAGTTCACTTTCTACATGAACCAGTTCAGTTCATAGTTCACAAATTTTAAAATGAACTAGTTCAGTTCATAGTTCATAATTCTAAATTTTGAACTAAGTTTACAGCTCCAAAAAATGAACTAGTTCAGTTCTTTTTTTCAATATATCTGGCTATATTTTTTCTAAATCTCTATCTGTCTGCAATACCGCTGTCGGCCTCTACGCAACTTCGGCGCTCTCACACTTGCCAGGCATAGGCAGTAGGAGAAAGCACACGCAGCGATTGGATATAGGACTGTTAACATATATGATATAGGACTGTGTCTTTTTCGGCTGGAAGTCTCAAGAAATCTGGCACCTTATTGATCGAATTAAAAAGAGTGAACCTGCCGTTCACAGACACCAGAATGAACGCGTTCACAGTATCGTTCATCAGGCAGTAATACAGTACGTTCAGTTCAAATTCACCAAAATTATGAACGAGTTCAGGTACAACACTGCATACAAACCTCTATATGCTGAAACCCATTCTTACACATGTTGAGCATACCAGTAGGGTGAAGGGCGCTAGAAACCCAAAGGGGTTTTATGTCAATAGGGACAGAAGAAATGGCCTGTTTTAAGTAAACTAATATGATCCTTGTGCTGCACCCTGTCCCTGCAGAGAGGAGTTCCCCTGACCTGATGGAGGTGGTCGTGGACATCATCGACACACGCGTCTGCAACAGCAGTAGGGTGTACGGCGGCAGGATCAGCAGGAACATGATCTGTGCCGGAGACCTGGATGGAGGAAGAGACTCGTGTCAGGTGGGTGGGCATCAACCAATCACATAGGTTCAGGAAGTGGTTCCCCTCAGACACAGCATGGGGCAGGTGGGGGGTGGGGGGTGTTTCCTGAAAAGAGTTTTGATTGATGTGGTGTTTGATGGTACGCAATAGTGTCAATGTAGCGTAGTCTAAAAAATTGCTACAAAATATATAATCAATAATATAATCAATATGCATGCATGAACAGAACTCTACATGCAATCGTTCAGGACCACAAGCACACCACACACACAAACACACACACACACACACACACACACACACACACACACACACACACACACACACACACACACACACACACACCACACATGTACGCAAAGAGCATGTGTTAAACAACTGAAGCTTTACACCTACCAGAGGGAAACATAGAGCAAAACACCACAGAGTCAACATCACTAGTTCATACTGATATACCCTCGTAAGATTTGACAGTGGTTTAGCAGACAAGGCACTTGTATGGCAACCCAAAGGTCCTGTTCCCCCTCTTCAGGTCTAGCCCTACTATAGAGAAAATAGAAAAGCAGTTAATTTAACCTCTAGGACGGGGGTGTCAAACTCAAATACACAGAGGGCTGAAATCGAGGGCCAGACAGTGGAGCAACCAACACGGCCGGGGACAGTGCATTGTGGGACTTGCAGTATTTGTGGCGCGTTCGACATACCAGCGGCCGCGGCAGACAAGCTCTGATAGATAAATAGATGGATACTTTATTAATCCTGGGGGAAAATTAAGGCAAACCAAATAAAAGTGATCAAAGCAAGTGAGTACCTTCCCTTCAACCCCATCTCAAACTGGTCGGTGGTCTTCCTCCCAGGGGGACAGTGGAGGACCACTGGTCTGCAAGGAATAGGGACCAGCGCTGGTATGTGGTGGGAGTGACCACACATCTTAAACTGGTCGGTGGTCTTCCAGGGGTAGTTAGTCATGACAGTCACTGACTCTCACACAAAGAAAACATGTCACGTCAGCGCTTCCTCAAGGGAATCACACGGATTTAGGGATGAAGCATTTCATCAATGATTAGATGGAAGTTGATGGTCTGTGTCAATTGTGCTAAACTGAAAAAAAGCAGTGTGTGAGATCTTAAACTGGTCTGTGGTCTCCCTTCCAGGGGGACAGTGGAGGACCACTGGTCTGCAAGGATGAGGACCAGCGCTGGTACGTGGTGGGAGTGACCAGCTGGGGAGCGGGCTGTGGCAGGAGGAACAAGCCAGGGGTCTACAGCAGCGTGTCCAGCATGCGTCCCTGGATCTACAGCAAGATGCAGGTGGGTATTATGTGTGTGTGTGTGTGTGTGTGTGTGTGTGTGTGTGTGTGTGTGTGTGTGTGTGTGTGTGTGTGTGTTTGTATGTCTTACAAAAATGCATTGTCTTGTCTACCACTGACATTGTAGCTGATTGGCCCAGTTGGTGAACCTGACTACAACTCTCTCATTCCAGCGCCTCTCCCTCAGGCTGCTCTGCTGTTTGAGATCCTAAGTGTGTCTCAGGTCAAGGACCAAGCAGCTTGGGTTTCAGTTACCAGCTAACTGCCCTAAGGAGGGAGGTCATGGCTCCTGACCCAGATCTAAACCTCTCTCTCTCTCTCAAACTCTCTCTCTCTCTGTCTCTTCTCTCTCTTTCTCTTCTTCTCTATCTCTCAACCTCTCTCTCTCTCCCTCTCTCTCTCTCAACCGCCCTCTCTCTCTTTCTCCTCTTCTCTCTGTCTCAACCTCTCTCTGTCTCTTTCTCTCTCTCTCTATGCCCCCAGCTATCTCTCTCATCTTGCTTTTCTCCATGATACGTCAACGTATACTTTTTCTCTGTACTCTTCTTTTTAAGCGTACACTACAATGTCATGGAGATACATGGTGTATAACCCTTCATGACTACTATTAGTACTACAATGTCATGGAGATTTGCTGTAGCTGTGAACCCAAAGAAATAACTTGTCTTTTTGACCTTGACCTTGACCTTGACCTAGACCTTGACCTTGACTTGACCTTGACCTTGACTTTGACCTTGCCACCGAAGGGTCAGCTAGTTTGTCAGGAACAGACCGTTTCATGGACATGTGAAACAGCCTGGCCCAGACGCGTTATGAACACACCATATGAAAAACGATAGCCTGTGATTGGATATTATATTGTATGGCCAATACATGCACATACTTGCATGAGTCTCATTACAGGCAGCCAGGGATAGTAAAACAACACTTTCATCTAATGAAATGAGACACGAGACAGTGTCATTGTCATTGTAGGATTCTTCTGATGATCTGATTTCGCAAACTCCAAGGATTTACCGCAAGTGTAATTGTGGGTTGCAATTTTCTCTTATAACTGCAGTATTTCTGCAAAAAAAATAAAATCATTGAATTTCTGCATCACTTGTGATTGGCAATCACAACAAACCCTCGCAAGATCTTACTGAGATCACAATTTTTAGAAATTCCAACAGGAGTTAAAAAAATTTAAACTCAAAATCACAGCACTTTTTAAGAACTCCTACAGCAAAATCAGTCACTAATCAGTCAATAATCACAACAAACCCCTGCAAGATCCGGGTTGGACTGTATTGTTATCATGCTCTCTAGGTGTGTGCACTAGGGTGACGGTCTGTAGTGTGTTTTGTACTGGTTACAACCACTCAGTGCAGTGATAGTGAGAGTATAACACACTGGTTTCCTCAGCACTGTCCTCCCATCGTCTTATCAACGCAATGTCATCTCATTGTCTTATGATATTTATCAGAGTGTATGTACAACTGCTTAGATACTTAGACCATTCAACATAGCACATTATTGTCTTATCATTGTATTGTTATTCGTACTGTATTGGTGCATGCATCAGGGTGACCACTACACTACACTGTAGCAACACCTAACCATCGTCTCATTTTTCTCTCTCGCTCTCTCTATCTCTCTCTCTCTCTCTCTCTCTCTCTCTCTCTCTTTCTCTCTCTCTCTCTTTCTCACCTACAGCAAGAGAAACCCTAAGCCCTTCCCCACCATGGACACCACCATTGTCCTTTGACCCTCTCAAACTAGAGGGGGGACTGTTGATGGACAGACGCCGAGACAAGTGCGTGTCACTAAGGGAACACCAATCAGAAACATGAATGCACTTTAAGATGAGCTGCCCTCACTCTCATGCCCTTCCCTCTCCCACTTTCCCGTCTACACAAATCTACACTTTTATGTCGCGCTACGTTACACAAATGCCATTCTGATGAAGGATATTTAATTCTACAGTGGGGAGTGATGTGTATCTCATTTGCCAGATTTTTTTTTTTATTGCCTTATTTTATTCTTTTTATGGTTATTGTAAGCCTCAGCTTAGCGCTGCTAGACTCCATCTTATCTCCATTTTCAGTCTGGAAACCCCCTGTTGAGAAGAGCTCAGCCTGTTGGATTGCTGCGGTGCCAATCCGCAAGATATGATCGGGAATGGTTGATCCATTCCCTGACAGTAACATTTTAAACGATGCTCATATTCAACTCCCTCAAGCCAAATTATCACCTTATGAAGGATGGCCAGACCCCAAAAAAGCGCCCCTCCCCTTAAAAGCCTTCCTCTCGATGCAAATCAGGCTCTTGCCCCTCAAGATAGACATTTATTTTTTTTGCTTGTTTATTTTCACTGGACCTGGTGACTGGCGGTCCTGTGCGGATCCACAGTTGGTCCAGGATATATAATAATAATAATAAAATTACATTTATATAGCGTTTTTCAAAGTTCTCAAAGACGCTTTATTTGTGTTTTGTCACACACATAAATCTGCCATTTGTAAAGTGCTGTGCACCACGCCTGACTTTGGGTTTGTCTCCCACACCACCTGTGCACTTACTCTGAGTGAGTGTGTGGCTAATGAAGGATGCAAACATACAGTAACAGGTTTAGCTTGTAATCTTCCAGTGCTCAAAGCCGTTGTCTGCAAAGCAATCAGTTTATTTGATATCCTGGCCAGTGAAGTAATTGAAGGGTAGTGGGGGATTTTTGTCAAGTTTTTTTATTTTGTGTTTGTATGTACGGTATAAATGAAGGATCCATGCAATTTGAATTATAATTACCAATGATATAATGAAAGGACAATGAGGGTCTCTCTCTCACACACACACACACACACACACATGCATGCACACACACACACACACGCACGCACTTGCACACACACAAACACACAATTACACACACACACAGACACACACATGCACACACGCCCGCCAACACACACACACACAAGCTCTCTCATGAACACACACACACACACACACACACACACACGCTCTCTCATGAACACACACAGACACACACACATGCATGTAAACAGAGGAACATGCACACAGATACTCATATTCCTCTCCTCCTCTCTTTAAGGTCTAGGGTTAATCCTACACTGTCAATGTTGTCTTAATGATGTGTAACAGTGCCCCATGATGTGGGCCATGGAAGTTTACAAAAATACCACAACTGACTTACTTCTTATCAACTATTTTATATCTTTACATATGCCAATAAAATATCTTCCCTGGAAACATGTCCTTCCTTTAACTTCCGGCTCATGGGCTTTTAGTGAGAAGTCTAAGATAGTTGTAACCATGGGTGATATTTCTTGAGAAAGACGTTCACCTGTGAAAAATCAACAGACTCCTGCCTGTCAGTCAGATTGTGTAAGACGGCATTACGGAGGTGTCGGGGAGACGCGGAGTTGGGCGCGGTGAGCAGAAGCTCGAGAGCTAGTTTGATAACAGCGGCGGAGAACGTGTCGGAGACAGAAAGTAGAAAGCGCAAATTAACTCGGAGACAGTGAGCGCGCTTGGAAACAGTCAGCTCCGCCAGGGATTACGTGCAGGGTCTGTTCTTTTTGTCCTCTCTCTTCACTCACTCCGTTTGTTTTGAGTAAAAGGGCAAAACAGCTCCTTAGACGGGCGTGGAGCTCAAGTGAGCAATAGAAAAACAGATATTAATAGGAACCAAGACTTCACAGATAGGGGCACGATTTTGTCAACGGTGCTGACCGAACAGGTGCCCTAACCAACTCTAACAACGGAGAAAAAAAAGGTAATGTTGCAAGTTTTTTGCATTTTTACTAATTATGGTTTCTGGACGTATAGTCACCCTATACAGCCATGAAGGCTTTTGTCCTTCAACATGTGGAGATTTTGGAAGACGGTGAGAGAAGATGAATCGTTTTTATTTCCTCGGGTTGAATAAATGGATATTAGCTGTCGCCTTATTCGTCGACGTCTATTCTCAAACTTAAAGGAGAGAACAGGGTTGTTCAACCATTTTTCAATATGGAATGGAATTTAAATGTGCATAGGTTGATAAGAAGTCGTATGAAACTTACTTACTTGCATGCATCCTCTCTGATGTGAAATTAAGTTTAATTTTCTTTCTGATAAAGGATTGCTAAATGTGTGCCCTAAACCAATAACATTTTACTAGGACAAATTGCATCACAACGCATAAACACCGTTGCAACTCTATAAAGGAAAATAATGGCCAGTGTGCGCCCTTGCATTATATGGTTAAAGTGTGAGGGGCGTAGGCTGCATAGCCTATGTTGTTTGTGTGTGGCGTAGCAAGCATCTGAACCGTTTGGGAGGGTGTGTCCCATATGTATTGATGTATTGTCAACTAAATTCATTAAGAGAGGACGTGATGAGGGGGATAAAAAAAAAAAAACATTTTGGGAATGAAATTGTTTAAGAGAAGTGAATATCACAACGACTGAGAAAAAGAATATGAAATGCAACTAGTAGGTGACATAAGATCCTCCTCGACATGGCACAAGACCCATAGTGAAGAGCACATCTGACACGATCACCGCCATGAGGGTGCCCTGTTCACGACATGGCAATTGATTTGCCGAGAAAATCCACAGGTAGTCGATAAGGGAGTTAGGGTCGAAGCGCAGCGCCTGAACTAAAGCTTCGTGTGTGGCTTTATGAAAACAGTACTTCCCCGCAACAGGTCTTGATTTATGTATTTGAAAAAAGGGGATATTGTTTTCCCGCATATCAAGGATTCAGCCTATGATTTCAATGACAAATTGCATGTTGCTGAATGATTTCTGCTATATTCACTAGCATTTTATTTCCTTTCCCTTCTCAAAACATTATTTTATTCTACTCTGTATTCGACAGCATCCTATCTCGTTTGTATTTTCTGCCGCTGTATACGTGCACGCAAAACCGCCGTCGGCATTTTGGTACTTCCAACAGTAATCACCTGACGGAGACAGTTGCCATAGCGATATGTCGACACCAGAGGGGACACGTCTGCCAACGCTCAGCTGAAAGCTTTGTTGTCATGGATACTTACTCTCATTGTACGGTGACAGGATGCAAGAATGAAAGTCACAGACCCTTTCACTGCCCCAGTTTCCCTTTGAAACCCGTATAGACTCTAGTCTTTCAAATGTATGCAGCTCATTCATGTATATCCTAAATGAGCATAAATGACACAGTCGGTGGGGACACTGCGAATTTGCTCCATGTAGATTATGAACTGTGTGATCAGACTCCTGAAAGCCTGATTAAGGTTGCCCACACATGTTGAGCCCAATCCTGTGTTCTAGTCTGACCATTTAGAAGCCCTGTGTGGCAAGAGGCATGATGGCGGTTTGGAGAGAACATTCTAGGTGAAGCAAACAACGTTAACGTAAGATGGACAGACTCATGAGGACAAGTGACATGCACCTGAGTGCAGCAACGGCATATTGGCACTCTTGGCAGTGTCTGTGTACCCAGTGGTGTAGTGGTCCCTGGAGAAGTGGGTATACTCTTATTTTTTTTTAAGCAGCCCATACAGCACAGGATAAACGCCCTGTTTTGAGAAGTGGGTATACTCAATGCTGACAGAAAAATAAGTGGGTATACTCCGTATACCTGCTTATACCCTGGACTACACCACTGTGTGTACCTGTGTATCCACTCTTTCTCTCCTGTCCTGTGTGCGCCCCAGGACCGGTTCATTGATGAATTATGAATGAGCTGTGGAGGGCAGAGACGTACAGCGTACTTGTCTGAGTGCAGCAACGGCATATTGACACTCTTGGCAGTGTCTGTGTACCTGTGTATCCACTCTTTCTCTCCTGTCCTGCTGTGTACGCCCCAGGACCTGTTCATTGATCAGAATCAGAATCAGAATCAGAATCAGAATCAGCTTTTATTGGCCAAGTTAGTTTGCACAAACAAGGAATTTGTCTTGGTGAAGTGGCTCTCAGTGTGCTTACACATATTACACAAATATACATCACAACACAAAACAATACAACAGTGCAAAACAATACAGCAGTGCAAAACAATACAATACACACATTTTATGTACTTTATTTGATTCCACATTACAAGTTAATATCAATTTTTTAGGAACCAAATATGATGAATTTTCCAACAACTATTTGACCAACAAAACATCTTGTTATGGGAATGCATCATTAAGGGTACAGGAAACATCTCCTTCTCCAGATGAACATGCTCCCTATAACAGATGATATTGAGCAGTACTTAGCTAGCTGTCTGGCCCTTCTTTTACTTAGTCCACTGATGTTAAGTCCACTGACCACCAGCCTATGCACATGGCCTAGACTGCCAAAGACAAGAACAATGAGGACACATTTATAGCCACAGCTTTCAATGGCAGATGTTAGAGGATGGTATTTCAATTTTTTTGTACAATAGGATTCCTCCATGAACAGGTCAAAGGCACAGGCTACTTCAAAGAGTCTGACTATTTTTTCCTCTTGTGATATGCAAATGATGTCTGGTGTGTTGGGAATTCCTGAAAAGCAGTTTGTGGATGAGTTAAACCAGTGGGACTTGACAGAGGTATGTTTGTATAGTTGTTCCTGAGGGGCACAGGGGATCTGGGCAGCAATGAGGTCCACCAGTCTGTCATGTCTGGCAATATACAGTCCTTTGTAGGAAGGGCAACTGTTCATGATGTGGGCTACTGACTCCAGTTGTTGTGGTGGGTCATGTAGCATGCATAAGGGGGAATGAATAGATGGAAACCAGAGGGAGAGATTGTATTTTGTGGGGAGAACCTGTAGGCGTGCCTTCACACAGAAGATGAGTATCTCATCACTGATGGTGGCGTTATTGAAAACCTGTTCATTGATCAGAATCAGAATCAGAATCAGAATCAGAATCAGAATCAGCTTTTATTGGCCAAGTTAGTTTGCACAAACAAGGAATTTGTCTTGGTGAAGTGGCTCTCAGTTTGCTTACACATATTACACAAATATATATCACAACACAAAACAATACAACAGTGCAAAACAATACAGCAGTGCAAAACAATACAATACACACACACACACACACACACACACACACACAATTGATGAATTATGAATGAGCTGAGGAGCGCAGGGACGTACAGACAAACTTGTCTGGGAAAAGCTGGGGTTTTTGTGGTTTTGTCTTTTCCGGTGTAGCCTGAGAATGAATGTTCTTGAAATCTAAGAGACAGAATAACTAATGAAATACACCCAATAATCCAGCATGCACTAGAGCCAGAACAGACACACACACACACACGCACACACACACACACACTATTGCATGCTCACACAGACACAAACACACAGGGACACATACGCACACACATACATGCATGCCTACACAGACAGACACACACAGACAGACACACATAAGCACACACACATAAATGCATTCACACACACACACGCACACACACAGAAATAAATACAGGCATACTGATTGCAAACAGTACCATCGCTCATGGCTGGTAACCTTCACAGGTAAATATTACATTACATTACATTGTTACATTTACATTTAGCAGACGCTTTTATCCAAAGCGACTTACAAGGATGTATACACATTTTTTTTACATTGACACTGATGGCACACTGCACATCAGGAGCAATTAGGGGTTGAGTGTCTTGCCCAAGGACACTTCGACAGGGAATCGAACTAGCGACCTTCTGATTACTAAACGACTTCTGTACCTCCTGTACCACTGTCGCCCCCGTACAATACATGCACACACACACACACCAACACACACACACACGCACGCACACACGCACGCACACACGCACGCACACACGCACGCACACACGCACGCACACACACACGCACAAGCACACGCACACGCACACGCACACGCACACGCACACGCACACGCACACGCACACGCACACGCACACTCACACTCACGCACACACGCACACACGCACACACGCACACACAAACACACACACACACAAACACACACTCACAGACAGAAATAAATACAGGCAAACAGTACCAGGGCTGGCAACCTGCAATGACTGATGGCAATCATGAGAGTTGATTGTCCTCTGCCAAGGGGCTGATTTGCCCTGCCAGTGTGACCACACCAGAGAATGATGGAGAGATAGTGACCACACCAGTGAATGATAGAGAGATAGTGACCACACCAGTGAATGATGGAGAGATAGTGACCACACCAGTGAATGATGGAGAGATAGTGACCACACCAGTGAATGTGTGAAGAAGGAGAGATAGTGACCACACCAGTGAACGATGGAGAGATAGTGACCACACCAGTGAATGATGGAGAGATAGTGACCACACCAGTGAATGATGGAGAGATATTGACCACACCAGTGAATGTGTGCATGATGGAGAGTTGGTGAAACACTGTCCCATTTCTACCCCTACAATAATGTGTTGTAAACAACACACCAAAATACAATCCACAGAGTTTGTGTGTGTGTGAAACCAATGCCAGCAAGATGTCCACCACAATCTCATCAGGCCATAGGAGCACATTCTACAAAGACAGACACAGCCGCGCTTTTATCACTGAAGTAGGATTATTTTTTATTCATTTACATCTGTGCATAGGGTGTCTCACACACAGACACACCCACACACACACACACACACACACACTGTGAAGTGAGTCCCGGGTATCATGTGTCGAAGTCCAATTTTATTAGAGTTTGTGTACCCGACAGTGATATAATTTATCTCAGATTGTTGAAAACCAATAATCCATAACTCAGGCTGCAGGCTGCATCCACACTAATCTTGCCTTTCTTAAAGTAGCAATACGGAGTTCTGTTCCAAAACTAGTAGGCTAACTACCTAAAATGCATGCAAAAACCTTCATCACCAACAGCCCAGCTTACACTGATAGAAGTTGCCAACACACTAACTGGTGTCTTTTGGCAGTTTAGATGGCAATGTCATGCGTGTGAAAGCTTTTCTTCCATTTTTGCAGGGTGTACCAGCCCGTTACACAGAACTACATGGGGCATTTCCCGGGATGGCTAGTGCGGAAGACAAAGGTGTTTATCTGTCCTTTACATGACCATATGATATCAAAATGAATTTGAGGATGGTACCAAAACTAGTTGCCTATAAAACCATATCTCAAAAAGTGTCAAATTGTTGCATAGTGTTACTTTAATTGAATCTTTAAATCTTTAATGTAGTCTTCGCTCTGAGAGCCCCCCCATGACCAGAGCCTTTTTCCATGGGCCATAAAACTGAACGTGGGCCCATCTCTAGTGAAGAGACAGGGCAGAGAAGGTCACGGCAGATCATTACGGAAATATCTGACTGGAGTCGATGCTGCTTCACAAGTCTGTTTTCATGTTATTCTCGGAAAATGTCAAGTTGATGTCTGAACTAATTAGCGGTCGTGAGAATTCCTCGGCTCCCCCTCGCTTATGTTGTTTGCCCGAGCCAACCCATGGTCTTATCAAGGAGAAACGCCATTCCCTCGACTATCTCGACAGGTGGAGCTGAAACCGACTAAATGTCAGCTCCATGTTTTAGGCCGATTTATTTGTTTTGAGCATCATCTCTGTAATGAGTTTTTTATGTGTACTGTGATTAGGCGCAGGACATTCCTCTCTCCCTCATCCTCCTCTTCCTCCCTCTTCTTCCCAGTTGACCCTTGGGCTGAATACTGGCCTAATTCTTCGACCTAACAATGCTGTAAGAAGGATCACGCTGATCACTATCAAATTAATGGAGTTTCCTGGGGGAGAGGGGGTTAAAACTTCCTTTATATATTTCTATCATATCATATTATTCACGTTGCACTCAAACACTTTCAATATTTGAAAAATTACAAGGACATGAATTTAATAGTATTTATTCAGACCTTGTACAGCAAATGCAAACACTGCTGTAATCTGCACTGGGTACTGGCTGCTGGCTTTACTCAGAGAATGAATCCCTCCATTGGTTTGATTTGATTTCCCTCCGTCTCTCCTGAATGCCTGCAGTGGAGAGGCCAGTTGGAGATTATGACTCCAGCACAGGGAAAGACACTCAGCCGGCTGTTCAAAGCGCAGACATGCAGCTCACACCATCTACGCTTTGCCGAGATTGAAATATAGCAGTTTGGTGGACCAAACATAACATTCTTGCCAAAACCACACTTATGATGTAATCCTAAAGACATAAGATAAAGATGCCATCAGCATCACAATGATACGCCTGTAATTCTAAAGTATTTTGAATTCCCTGCCAATTTCTCAAATTCAGTTGCTTTTCCTGTTTTTCTACTAAGCATCTGTTTTGAAAGACTGGAACCAGGTAGAACCAGGAACGAGTTTAAACTCCTGACTACTTTAAAGCTGGACTTAAAACATTTGTATTCATAAAGGCATTTCTGGCCTTGTGTTAAATCTTTTCTGTTATGCTCATGTTGACAATGTTTTAATTTATTGTATTACTATAGTTAGTTTCTAATATGTAGGCACTCTGATATTCTTGTGATTGAAAGGTGCGTTAAAAATAAAATAAATTATTATTATTATTATGATTAGTTCTGCAGATCCTCTGCACCATGTTTTGTTACACCTTTCCCCAGTTCAAGTTTAAGGCTTCACCCGTGATGAAGCAGAAGGAGCTCAGATACGTGTGTGTGTGTGTGTGTGTGTGTGTGTGTGTGTGTGTGTGTGTGTGTGTGTGTGTCAGATACTTGCACTACCTGATTAGGTACCTGGTGGCTTTCTGAGAAAGAAAGCTGCAGGTGTGACGTCATTTAAATGCAATCAGTGAACCTCAGCATCAACATGCATAGACTGAGCAGGAGGCCTGCCATGGCAGTGTAGCAGTCAAATCAGTCAGAATAAAATAGATATATAATAATAATAATACTAATAATAATTATAATAATACAATCAGGATACAATATATGTACTAATACTCATATGTAATAATGAAAATAATAAAATCAAAATGGCTACAGTAAAATATAACATTTTGTTCCGGAAGAGTAAATGTCAGCCAAGTTGACTTTATTGAAAAAAAAAAAAGATTTAAAGTGATAAATTATTTTCATATTTTGATACTGCTTATTCAGTCCAAATTACAATATCTGATTTAAAATGATTCATTATTTTAATTATTTCACACTGCTAATGAAGTCAAAATTATAACATTTAATTTAAAGTGATTCATTATATTCATTATTGGACAGTGCTATTATTTCTGGACTATACATATTATTTCTGGATTATAATATGTATTGTTATATTCAATAGATGCTTGCATGTTTAGCACAATAGCAGGTTGAACAAATTTGCAATAACACAAATCATTTAAAAAATAATTGTACTCCATTACTCCATGTGCGTGTTCTTTGATTATAATCTTTGATAATAAAACAGGAACAACAGCTCTGTGAAATCCATTACATTTTACCCTAGGGGTGT
Organism: Sprattus sprattus; assembly: GCF_963457725.1. Lineage (NCBI taxonomy): Eukaryota > Metazoa > Chordata > Actinopteri > Clupeiformes > Clupeidae > Sprattus > Sprattus sprattus. The sequence goes on from NC_137928.1 coordinate 6,298,614, forward strand.
ACAGTTCTTCACACACTCACTCACTCACACACACACACTCACACACACACACACACACACACACACACACAAACACACACACACACACACACACACACACACACACACACACACACACACGCACATACTCACCCTCAAACACACACGCACTCACCACATACACACACACACACACACTTATACACACACACGCACACAGACGCATTCATTAGCCCAGGCTCATTTGAACAGGCGAGTGACAGGTTGATAAGAAAGGAGACGGACGGCGCGGACACAAATGTCGCCACTCAAGACAGCAGGAGCTGAGCCCAGAGAGCACACACACACACACACACACACTCACACACACACACACACACACACACACACACACACACACACACACACACACACACACACACACACACACACACACACACACACACACACACACACACACACACACACACACTCACACACACACACACACACACACACACACACACACACTGCCGCCACGCCAAGAGCTGAGCCCAGAGAGCACACAGAAACACACAGAAACACGGGGCCTGGGAATACACACGTCAACCTCACACTGGACTCCTGTACGGCACACACCTGCGGGGAGATGGGAGGGGACGGGTAGGGGGGGCAATGGAATTACTGATGACCTGTGGCAGTGTGTTGGTAGGAGGTGTGGTGAAGGGGGGGGGGGGGGGGCACCTGGCCATCTGTTCTCATCGTGTTTGTGTTCCACCCTCAAGGAGTAGTGTGTGTGTGTGTGTGGGGGGGGGGGGGGGGGGCAGACAGGGTCATCCATGGCATTTAGCCTCTGCTCTGATGGTCTGTCTGACTGACTGACTGTGTGACTGCTCTCCTCTCCAGACTCCATTATGGCCGGATGGAGGGGATTAGATTTCCCAGAAGTGCCTCTCGCCCTCTGGCCTCCATCTCTCTCGCTCTATCTCTCCCTCTATCTATCATGGTCTCGCTCTCTCTCTCTCTCTCTATCATGGTCTCTCTCTATCCCTCTATCAAGGTCTCTCTCTCCCTAGCAAGGTCTCTCTCTCTCCATCTATCCCTCTATCAAGTTATTTCTTTCTATCAAGGTCTCTCTCTCTTTCTCTCTGCTCTCCTGCTTCTCTCTCTCTCTATCCCTCTATCAAGGTCTCTCTTTCTTTCATGGTCTCTCTATCCCTCTATCAAGGTCTCTCTTTCTTTCATGGTCTCTCTTTCCCTCTATCAAGGTATCTCTCTCTCTATCATGGTATCTCTGTCTGTCTTTCCCTCTCCAGCGCTATTTCCTCAGACATTCCTACTATTTGGGCACTTATAGAGATAGATAGATATATAGATAGATAGATAGATAGATAGACAGACAAAGATAACCCTTTGTCACAGTGTGTCCCCATGATGAAAGTTCCATTGGACTTGTGCCCTTGTCTAAATGGGGTCTACAGTATAGTCTATTTCTCTTTCCAGATCACAAGCCTATTTTAAAGGCACCCAGATCTGTGCATGTGTGAGAGTCTGTCTGTCTAGAAAAAAATAAATACATAGATAGATAGATAGCTAAAGATAGACAGACAGACAGATATACTGTATATACTGTATATATAGATAGATAGATATATACTGTATAGATAGACAGACAAA
>NC_137928.1:6305248-6330248 GCF_963457725.1 Sprattus sprattus
TCTGCAGTTGCCATGGAAACTGCTCTGCTCTTCCTCTTTTCGTTCCTGGTGTCTGTAGCTGGTAAGTCCCCACCCCCCCAACACACACAGACACACACACAGACACACACACACACACACACACACACACACAGACACACACACACACACACACAGACACACTCTCACACACACGCAAACACACACACACACACACACACACACACACACACACACACACAACACTCAAACAAATATACAAACACTCAGGCGCCCCACGGCCCCTCCTGGGACTGTGGCGAGACAGGCAGCATAGAGGAGAGGCACGGACGAACCCGCCAGCCTGCAGAAGAGGCTGCCCTTGGAGAGCAGAGCAGAGTGAGAGTGCTTGTGGTGCGAGAGGAGACCTGTGCACTGGATACTGTGAATAAATATGACACATACACATATGAACATGGCGTAGATGAGTGGAGTGGGTATGGAACTGGCGAGCTTCTAGAAGATCTCATTTGGTGGGAGGATTGCCACAGCCCTCAGCTAACTGCATACAGCTTTAACCAAGTAGTAGGTTAGGAAAGACATAGACGGGCAGACAGACAGAGAGACAGACAGACGGACAGTCAGACAGACAGACAGACAGACAGACAGACAAGACAGACAGACAGACAGACAGACAGACAGACAGACAGACAGACAGACAGACAGACAGACAGACAAGACAGACAGACAGACAGACAGACAAGACAGACAGATAGACAGACAGACAGACAGTCAGAGAGACAGAAAAAGAGAGACTCACACACACCCTCTTTCTTAACATGGCATTCTTGTTTACGTATTCCATAGTCCATATGATGCGCCCTCACTTTCTGTCTTGTTCTTTTCCCCACTCTTTTTCACTTTGCTTTTTTCACTCTTTCACTCACACTTTCTCTGTCTCTCTCATTCCTGGAAAGTTGTGGCCTTTCATTGTCATTCTTCTGCCCAATTCTCCTTACACTCTTCGTGTTGGAGTTGATTTCAGTGTCATTCTTCTGCCCAATTCTCCTTACACTCTTCGTGTTGGAGTTGATTTCATTGTCATTCTTCTGTTCAATTCTCCTCACATTCTCGTTGGAGTTCTCTTCTCCTTGCCTGTCTCTCTCTTCTCTTTGACTGTCTCTCTCTTCTTCTTGACTCTCTCTCTTCTCCTCGCATGTCTCTCTCTTCTCCTCGCCTCTCTCTCCCTTCTCCTTGCCTGTCTCTCTCTTCTCGCATGTCTCTCTCTTCTCCTCGCCTGTCTCTCTCTTCTCCTCGCCTGTCTCTCTCTTCTCCTTGCCTGTCTCTCTCTTCTCGCATGTCTCTCTCTTCTCCTTGCCTGTCTCTCCCTTCTCCTTGTCTGTCTCTCTCTTCTCCTTGACTGTCTCTCTCTTCTCCTTGACTGTCTTCTCCCCGCCTGTCTCTCCCTTCTCCTTGACTGTCTCTCTCTTTCCTTGACTGTCTTCTCCTTGTCTGTCTCACACTTCTTCTAGCGTATCTCTCTCTTCTCCTTGCCTGTCTCTCCCTTCTCCCTCCTACATGAATGGTTGCCAGAACTTTATGAAGTTGGAGAGTTAATGTCCTGGGAATTGTTGTCTCTCAGTCTCCCATTACTTTGTCTCTCTGTCTCTTTCTTCCTTGCTCTCTCTCTCTTTGCCCCCTCTTTCTCCCTCTCTCTCTCTCTTCGCCTCTCGACACAGACTGGACTGAAGCTGTCTGAGGAGACTGTGTGTGTTCATAGAGAGTGAACACATGTTTGTACTATGGGTTACCACAGAGTGGGGTTTTATTGGAAATCGGAAAAAACGTGTGTCTGTGTAAAGAAAGGGGGTGGGATGAGTTTCAGGATGTATTTGATTAATAATGTTTTTTTTTTTTTCCCCACTCTTGCTCTCTTTCTCACTCACTTATTATATATTTTTCTCTATCTCTTTCCTTTTTTTTCTGTCTGTCTCTCTGTCTCTTCCCTTAGCGCTGTCCGAGCCTAACGGTCAGGGTAAGTGGGTCCAGCTAGTGTATTGATCCTCATACTTGGGGCGACAGTGGTACAGGAGGTAGAGAAGTCGTTTAGTAATCGGAACATTGCTAGTTCAATTCCCTGTCGAGGCGTCCTTGAGCAAGACACTGAACCCCTAATTGCTCCTGATGTGCAGTGTGCCATCAGTGTAAATGCAAAATGTGTATAGATCCTTGTAAGTCGCTTTGGATAAAAGCGTCTGCTAAATGTAAATATTTGAAACACATAACAGTAGGCAACAGACTTGAGAGTGGAGTATGAGTTTTATGGGTCAATGAGAAACATCTTTGCAACCACACAAGATTAGATAACAACATAACATGTCGATTAACCCACTAGGAACACTATATTGATTTAGTTATTAATATTCATAATTATTAATAATATGTATGATAATTACTATTAATAATTACTATTATTAACTAACCTATTAATCTGCTTACGCACGCAGTAGCCGATCAAGATGGCAAAGAGAAAACGATCGATCCGTTTGTTTATGGTGAGATGTATTCAAGTTCATTTTTGAGCAGTAAAAAATGTATCCGTTTGCTTATGGTGAGATGTATTCAAATACATTTTTGAACAGTATAAAATTGATCAGTTTGCTTATGGTGAGATGTATTCAAATTCATTTTTGAACAGTAAAAAATGGATCCGTTTGCTTATGGTGAGATGTATTCAAATTCATTTTTGAACAATAATGTGCCAGTTCAGCTTTGAAATTAGGTATGCTCACCTGGTTTGAGCAAAGCCTTACATGATCTTGCTCACGGTTAATTAATCTGCAATCATCTAAATGTACATTTGTAGATTTATACCTCAATACAGTCTTGGAAATGCTGCAATCTGATATCTCACTGAGGCAGAGACAATCTGTAAACGTTGAGCTACGTTGGGAAACGATGTTTTACATTCCGCCGTCTCTTGTCTTGTCGTCTCTTGTGCTTGTAGATTATGAGACCCTGAGGATTGGGGGAATTACGTTCGCCGTTGTGGTCTTTATTCTGGGGGTCCTTCTCATTCTGAGTGAGATTTCATTCATTCCTTATCTTTGTGACCTACTGCATTACAGAAGGATGGATGTCCTTAACCCTGGAGCATCACCTCATTTTTGACTCTCTCTCATTTACTATACTGTGTGTGTGTGTGTGTGTGTGTGTGTGTGTGTGTGTGTGTGTGTGTGTGTGTGTGTGTGGGCACACTTATGTGTGTGTGTGTGTGTGTGTGTGTGTGTGTGTGTGTGTGTGTGTGTGTGTGGGCACACGTATGTGTGTGTGTGTGTGTGTCTCAGGTCGGAGGTGCAGCTGCAGCTTCAGCAATCAGAAGGCCAGGTAATTATACTTTAAAAAGAGCTCATTGGGGAGAGCTCAGAGACTGAGCCACCCGCTGTATTCACACACACACACACACACACACACACACACACACACACACACACACACACACACACCTCACACACACACACACACACACACACACACACACCTCCTCTGATGACTGCTCCTCTTCTCATGTGGGTTTCAGCGTGCCTGGAGACACGGAGGCGCAGGCTGAGAACCTCATCGCTGTTAAAGGTGAGACCCAGTCCAGACCAGACCCAGACCAGACCCTAACCAAACACGGACCAGACCAGACCCAGACCAGACCCAGACCCAGTCCAGACCCAGACCCAGACCCAAACCCAACCAGACCCAGTCCAGACCCAGACCCAGACCCAGACCCAAACCCAACCAGACCCAGACCAGACCCAGACCCAGACCCAGACCCAGACCCAGACCCAGACCCAGACCCAGACCAGACCAGACCCAGACCCAGACCCAGACCCAAACCCAACCAGACCCAGACCCAAACCCAGACCCAAACCCAACCAGACCCAGACCCAGACCCAGACCCAGACCCAGACCCAGACCAGACCAGACCAGACCAGACCCAGACCAGACCAGACCAGACCAGACCAGACCCTGACAAGACCTGACCTGACCTGACCTGGCCTGGCCTGACCAGACCAGACCAGACCAGACCAGACCCTGACCCAGACCCTGACCAAACACGGACCAGACCAGACCCAGACCAGACCAGACCAGACCCTGACAAGACCTGACCTGACCTGGCCTGGCCTGGCCTGACCAGACCAGACCAGACCAGACCAGACCCTGACCCAGACCCTGACCAGACCAGACCAGACCCAGACTAGACCAGACCAGACGAGACCCTGACCCTGACCCTGACCCAGACCCAGCCTGGTCCTACAGACGTTGACGAAGGGTGTCTATTGAAAAAGCTTTTGGTCTACATTACATCAATATCATTAATGTTAATAATGATCTTTGCTTTAATCTCTTTATTTTCCTCCTCCGTCTTCAGCCACAGCCAACGAGGCTCCGAAGGCTGAAACCTAAAGCTTTGCAGGTGAGACTAAGAGACTAACTCTTCATTGGGGAGCGTTTTGCCCTGTTACAAAGGACACATACACTTATGAGTATGCACAGGGGTTGATGTAAGGACACATACACTTGAGTATGCACAGGGGTTGATGTAAGGACACATACACTTATGAGTATGCACAGGGGTTGATGTAAGGACATGTACACTTGAGTATGCACAGGGGTTGATGAAAGGACATGTACACTTGAGTATGCACAGGGGTTGATGAAAGGACACATACACTTATGAGTATGCCCTGTTACAAAGGACACATACACTTATGAGTATGCCCTGTTACAAAGGACACATACACTTATGAGTATGCCCTGTTACAAAGGAAACATACACTTATGAGTATGCCCTGTTACAAAGGACACATACACTTATGAGTATGCCCTGTTACAAAGGAAACATACACTTATGAGTATGCCCTGTTACAAAGGACACATACACTTATGAGTATGCCCTGTTACAAAGGACATGTACACTTATGAGTATGCCCTGTTACAAAGGACACATACACTTGAGTATGCACAGGGGTTGATGTAAGGACACATACACTTGAGTATGCACAGGGGTTGATGAAAGGACAGGTACACTTGAGTATGCACAGGGGTTGATGTAAGGACATATACACTTGAGTATGCACAGGGGTTGATGAAAGGACATGTACACTTGAGTATGCACAGGGGTTGATGAAAGGACACATACAGTTGAGTATGCACAGGGGTTGATGAAAGGACACATACACTTATGAGTATGCCCTGTTACAAAGGACACATACACTTATGAGTATGCCCTGTTACAAAGGAAACATACACTTATGAGTATGACCTGTTACAAAGGACATGTACACTTATGAGTATGCCCTGTTACAAAGGACACATACACTTGAGTATGCACAGGGGTTGATGTAAGGACACATACACTTGAGTATGCACAGGGGTTGATGTAAGGACACATACACTTGAGTATGCACAGGGGTTGATGAAAGGACAGGTACACTTGAGTATGCACAGGGGTTGATGAAAGGACATGTACACTTGAGTATGCACAGGGGTTGATGAAAGGACATGTACACTTATGAGTATGCACAGGGGTTGATGAAAGGACACAAACAGTTGAGTATGCACAGGGGTTGATGAAAGGACACAAACAGTTGAGTATGCACAGGGGTTGATGAAAGGACACAAACACTTGAGTATGCACAGGGGTTGATGTAAGGACACATACAGTTGAGTATGCACAGGGGTTGATTTAAGGACAGGTACACTTGAGTATGCACAGGGGTTGATTTAAGGACAGGTACACTTGAGTATGCACAGGGGTTGATGAAAGGACACAAACAGTTGAGTATGCACAGGGGTTGATGTTCTGATGTGATTTAGTCCATTGGTAAAGTCACATGAGTTTGGCTGCTGTGAGGTTGCTTGAAATGATGCCAAAATGCATCAATTGGGAATTCATGGGAATCAAGTATTACATGGACGTAAATAGATTAGTTCGTATGGCTTTTACAGACAGACAGACACACACACACACACACACACACACACACACACACACACACGCACCCACACACACTGTGCCATAGACAAAAACACCATGCGGAATTGATCTTGTGCCTTTTGGGTAATTGCCTTGACTGGGTCGGCATAATAAAGATGGGTGATCTCATTATCAGATTACATTTCCCCAGCATACAGTCTGACTGAGATGAACAGATATGACATGATCAGGAGGACACACAGGGCACACACACACACAAACACACACCAGACCACATGGCAGGGGTACTGCCAGACAGCGCATGCGTCACACACACACACACACACACACACACAGACATGCAAACCCACACACAAAAGCGCACAAACACATACACGCATATGCAGGCACACACACACACACACGCATGCAAACACACACGCACACACGCAAATCCACATGCACACACACACACACACGCTCACACACACAGACATGCAAACCTACTCGCTCACACACACACGCAGGCGCACAGACGCGCACACACACCCAAACGCAGGTGCACACACAAACACACACGCACATGGTGCCACCACACTGAGTAGACAGACTCTTCTCTCATATTTATGATCCAAACCAGAGACATTAGATAATCCAGGACAGGACAGAAATGTATATAAAGTAATGGACATGGAATGCTTTTTGAGGGTTCTATGTGTACCATAGCTGAAACTGCCTTCAAGCCTACTCTGTGTGTGTGTGTGTGTGTGTGTGTGTGTGTGTGTGTGTGTGTGTTTGTTTATACCCAATCTTTCAGACTCATCGTCCGGACCTGCTAGCCACAGAACCACTCAGAACCACTGATGACGATGACGGTACTTCTAAAAATCAAACACAATCAAACAGTCCTTCACAGAAGAAGAAGAGGAAAATCAGTTACTCATTGAAGGGTGGGGGAGGGGGGGGGTTAGGGTGGGTCTGGTCTTGGGGAGGTCAGGCCTTGGGCTCTGTAAAGCACTTTGAGACAATGCCTATTGTTTTTGGCGCTCTATAAATGAACCAAATTAAACTGAACTGAATTGGAAGTAGGGTTTTTTCTCCAGTCATCTCTAAATGAACCAAATTAAACTGACCTGAATTGGAAGTAAAGTTTTCTCCAATCATCTCTAAATGAACCAATCCTTAAGCGGCTCGGGGCCAAACCCGTTTGTGACATCAGCTGCCCTGTGGTTTTTTTGTAAATAATGTTAGACCTGTAGGGTTTCGATCACGTATCAGTGCCTGTGCCTGTCTTCTCCTCATCTCTCATCTCCATCTGAAAGCGTGTCGACCCCCTCCACTACACCATCTTAGGTAGTGCCACTTTTAGCAGGTTTGCCTTCTGCATCCTGCCCCCCTCCCACAACCCCCTTCAAACCCTCCACTCAACTCCTCCTCAACCTCATCCTGGTCCCATACTGCCCCCTGGAGGTGGGTGTAGTGTCTCCTGCCACTTTAGTTGTCCAAAGCCTCGTCGTCTATTAGAGCTGTTATTGTTTACAACAGTTGTTCCTTGTTTTCATCTTGTAGATTATATATAAAATATAAAACTCACATGTACTGAGGTAAATATTACATCTCTATGGTATACAGATATGTAGGTATATTCTATTTAAGTTGTGCGAGTGTGGGTGCTTTAGCTATGGGTGTGTGTGTGTGTGTGTATGAGTGTGCACGGGTGTGTATGCACCTTACACATGACAATCGAAACAGCCACCATTTCCAGACCAAGCACAACAATAGGAAGTGACCAGAACCAACACTGTAAGTCATGAGGGGGGCCACGAGCTTTCCCGGCGTTTCAGCTCAACCACTGCCTAGTGGTGTCTCCTGATTGGCCCATCCGACCCGAATAGCAGGCCGAGTCCGGCATGAGCCGGCTCCAGATCCGCACTTTCCAGCTGCTCTAGGTACCGACAGTTGTCGAGAACCCAAGAACCCTGAGAACCACCGAAAAACTATGCCCGACATAGCCTGGGATGGTAAAGGCCAGGGGAGAGAGGGAGATTTGGTAAAATGGCGATCTTAACCGAGCCTGTGTTTTCTGGACCTGATCAATGCCTGGTCCATTCCGGAGTCCAATGCTATCAGGGGTCTGAGTCATAGGAGCACCACCTTTGTAGAGCCACTAAACCTGCTTGTCTTTTGTTTCTGTTATTTGCATGTAGCCACCAAAGCTGTCACCAAACTCAGAAAAAGCAGCTGAATACCATTTTCATTAAGCCATGTAGAAATATGATCACTGGTGCAAAATCTCTTCAGACCTTCCTATCTGTGGGTTTTCAGTAAAAAAAGGTCAGATTCACCTATCGATGCATTACAGAATGTGTATTTGTTTGTTTGTTTGTTTGTGAGTGTGTCTGTGTGCCTTCACACCTCACGTAATAAACACATAAGAGCTGTAGCTGTATCGTCAATTAACTCGTAATGTGAGAAATATCATGATTGTTTATTGCTATGTCAGTTACTACTCGTGTCACTGTCAAATATCCAGTCTTGTTGAGTGAGTATGAGTAGTTCTTTAAAAATAAAAAAAAGATCAGTTCTTTAAAAGAGGCAATGTTTTGCATCTTCTCTGTGCAGATGTACTGTATAGCGGCCTTCTGTGCTTTTGACTAACAAATAAAGAATGAGTCTAACACCAACCAAAAAACAAATTGTGTGTTTCCATCTCTTCACCTGTACATGTTTACGTCAGTGTTTACCTTACTTGTTTAAGGTATTAACTGCAACAGCGGGCCTGAGAAAAACACCATGTCGCTCACGCTCTACACATGCCTGAGTGAACCGTAGGGCACCCAACCGGGTATGAGGTGAATTGTGGCCTCACAGCAGCATGTTATTAGTTGGAATGCAGAATGCACAAACCTACAAGCTATTAAATGGAACAGTCAGCTGTTCTTATCCCATACACTTTTTTGTCAGATTCAGCTAATTGTTAACGTCAACTTAAAAAAAAAAAAAATAATAATAATGTCAACTTCTAGCGTTCAGTGTTTGCGCAAAAAATAACACTCCTGAAGACCTGGCTCTGTAAATGAGAAAATGAGTGCAAATGAGAACCCATCACACAGAATCAGACCAAGCCATAAACGATCCCAGCCAATAAAACGTAGGGCTTACGGAACACGGAAGGGATGGGTGCAATTTGATTGGTTACTGACTTCTTCGAAAATTGCAGACTGCATCTTTAAACCATAACTTCTTATAAATGCCACCATCACTGAGGTACTAACTAAATGAATAAGGATAAGAATAATAAGACAAGAATAATGACAGCATGTGTGCATTAGGCCACTTTATTGCCTCAGTTTCAATGTCCTTCTCATAGACAGCTATACACACATTTACAAGATAATTGAAGGCTGGGGTCCCTTTGTCTTCAAGGTTTGAAAGACGGATGGCCTGCTGTGTGTCTAAGAGGTATTTCGTATCAAATATAAGCTTCTCGTTTGGCAGCATGCTTTAGAAAGAGGAAATACCAATGGTCTTCCAAATCTGTTTTAGAAAGAGGAGATGCCCATGGTCTTCCGGATCTGCTCGAAGGTCATCTAAGAGGTACTTCATATAAAAAATAAGCTTCTAGTTTGGGAGCATGCTTTAGAAAGAGGAGATGCCCATGGTCTTCCAAATCTGCTTTAGAAAGAGGAGATGCCCATGGTCTTCCGAATCTGCTCGAAGGTCAACCAGAAGGTCATGGACCAGGGAGCCTGCAACACCAGAGCCACAGGACCACTTATCAGCCACATTTCAGAAAAGTGCTACTAAATTATAGCACAGCTATTTCATACCTGAAACAGAAGCCTTACATTTCTACAGTAACCTTTAAAGTATGTGAACAAATATTTCTGCCTTGACTCGTGTATATTTAAGTGTACAAAATACAATAAACAGGAAATTCAGGATGTCTATGACAGATATTGATCGCTTTTTTTACACATCAATGGCTTCTGTATGGTTTCAGGAGATATTAGTATAAATAGGTATAGGTTTGAAATCCCTACTCTCTAACTGACCAATACGTTAAGACAAGTTAAGAGAGATGGTGTAGCTTCTAATATCTACAAAAGGCCAATCCTATTCTAAACTCTGCATTTTAATTCTGGACTATACCTACTGATGACGCCAAAATGCAACAGAGGACCTCTCAATCACAGACTGCAGAATGCAAGCCTATAGGCCAGTAATCAGCTGGACAACTAACTGTGGTTGAAGTGTATTTTACCATTCTCATCCAGGTAGGCAGGAAGCCTTTATACAGCGACCAGAACCCTTCTCCCCTCACACACTGCATCAGACAGTCAATGGAAGACTTGTACAAGAGGCCCCTGAGAGAGAAAGACACCGCAGAAGTCATTCATCTGCACTAATGACTGAAGAGAAACTGTATTGTCATTGATCTTATATCTGTACTGATCTGTTCGTTCTTAACCATGTCTTGAATAACTGCTTCATAGATACGCAGGGCAGCGCAGGCCTTGACCACAATGTGCTTAAGGTCACAGTGACTTGAAGGAGAGCTTATTTTTTATTTATTTTTTTTAATTTTAATTCAATAGTATGCCCTCAGAAGCAAATATTTGTGCATAAGATTTTTCTCTGCTGTGTGTGTGTGTGTGTGTGTGTGTGTGTGTGTGTGTGTGTCTGGCTGGCTGGCTGGCTTGGACACAAGCCAACACACAGTCAACAATGAACAATGTTGTCTTTTAAAACATTTCTTAAAAGGATGTAGACATTTCATAAGGTAGGAAATGACTCGAGAAAATGATGAAGTTCAGATGGACACTAAGGGACAAACCACACACTTGTCACTACTTAAATGTAAATGCAAACAGATGTTTGTTTTGTTATATCTGTATACATCAGAACGATATCTGCACTGAGAACCTCCTCTGGGTCATGGAAACATGAGTAACATCTGACCTTCCCTGCGGATCCCGTGGCTGGTTCATAATTCTCTCACACACACACACACACACACACACACACACACACACACACACACACACACACACACGAGTAACATCTGACCTTCCCTGCGGGTCCCTGGGCTGGTTCATGATTCTTGTCTTGACCACATCAGCTGGGGTTCCCATGGTAGCAGCCACCAGGCCAGAGCAGATGCTGCAGGAAGGAAGAGGCTTTTTGTGTTTTATGTCTGATTTTATAATTAGTGTATCTGAAAACCTCTTTTCTTGTAATAAAAGTAACTTTGGCGTTGACTTCACCTGGCCAGTGAGTGGCATATGCTGTTGTCTTCCACTGGGGTATTTCTCAGTAGAAAGTGCTTCACGGTATCATACGTAGTGAGATCTGAGAAAAAGATTAGCATTAGCCTTAGCGCTACGTTAACAGGCCACACCCTGTCAATGATAATGGTAGCAGTCATGGTCCTACTGGACCTCCTAGATTGACCAGCGCAGCTCGCTGGACATTGGGTACACATCCTGCCCAGAGGCCCCGGACGCCGCCCTCGGAGAAGATCTTCATGAAGGCGTGGTGAACACTGCGCACTCTACATCACAGAAGAAGAAAACACACACACACACACACACACACACACACACACACACACACACACACACACACACACACACACCAAACACCAAAACACACATAAACGTGGCATGATTTTGAATGCTATTTCAAGGAATTAGAATTAGATGGTTGTTTCTGTTTTTAATGTGGCTTTAAGGTACTACGTACTAATGTTATCCTTAAGATCTATATTCCAGATCAGTTTTTTTTTTGTCTCTTACTATCAGATTTGCAGAGTTATTAACAAGATGCCTGAGGAGTTTACATGGCCTTTATATAATCCACCACACTGATTCAATTAATTGATATATTCAGGCCTGCCCTTCCCTCAACTTTCTAGAATTGTGCACACAGTTACGAGACATACCTAGCATTTACCTAGGTTCATTCCCTATAGCTTTGCTTTAATTCATTCATTCATTCATGGAGTATTTGATGTAATTGATTAATAAGTTGATTAATTAATGACCATTACCATAACTCTACACTATTATGAGGATCATGATAGAATAGAATAGAATAGAATAGAATATATTTATTTGTCATTGCACAAGTGCAACGAAATTGAGGTGGCAGCTTTCCGACTTCAGTGCTATTGAAAAATAAAAAACAAAAACAATACAAATATATACAATATAACTATACAAATTTACACTATGAATACTCAGCTTAAGTAAAACAAGTTTAAAAAAAAAAAAAATGATTAGCACTAACCTGGGTTCCTTTCCCTCCAGAGCGCGTCTCCCCTCCATCTGCATCTGGACCTTCACCAGGTCCGTGGGGCTCGCCAGGAACTGGCCCAGGCCGCCGGCTAACATGCCCCCCACCACTGCCTTCCTGTGTGGGTGCAAACACCCGTGACAGCGCTCACTTAATATATTTATTTATATATCCCAAAAATATGAAAAGCTGCTTTTGTGCAAGGGTTATCATATATTAATAGACTTATATCAGTCCTACAAACAACTTAGCATAGGTAAAGTTTTGCCCCCTCAGGTGGTACCAATATGTTGTCTGGCCCATGGACTAATAGGACTATTCACACTATACAGAGCAGCCAACTAGAGCGGGACAGAAAAACATGGCAGCGCTCTCCCTACCAGAGGGGGAAACTTCCGTCTGTGTTTCTCCCCAGCACAGACTCCCTGAGCTGCTCATAGGCCAGCATCCGTCCACCAGAATACACAACCTGAAGGGGCAACAATGACAACAACACATAATGACATGATTAAGTTATACACTTCTTAATGGAACACAGATGCAGTATGTCAGTATATCCTTAAAAATGACAATGTTACAATGTGTCTGGTTGGGAGTTGCGGGAAAAGATATGTTTTGTCATGTCTGGTTGGGAGTTTCATGGGTGTAGTGTGTTTCAGTAATGGTTCGTACACTTCTCGATGTGTTCTCATTTTAAGCTGTCATTTTATGTATCTGAGCTCTAACTGTCAATTCGCGTGACCCGTAATTTATAGACAAACAAACTCAACTCACTCAAGGTATGTTTTCTCCGTAGTAATGTCATTATCAAAAACAATATATGTTTATTTATCAGAATGTAATGAGAATATGTTTATGTTTATATTAGCACTGATTTTGCGGATACGGCACAATTCCTACGTTGACAAAGATGGTGCCACTGGTGCTCAACCAGGCTATGTTATCATTTGGGGTTAAAAACAAATCTACTGTGAAGACAGTAACTTTACCAACATGTCTATAGATTGCTGGTGTGACGCCTCGCCACAGTTGCAAAGGTCCCTCCTCCTGTACGATGCCAATGGCCGTGCGGAGCATACCCCTATAGGTCGGCTGGGTGCTGGACGAGACGCCAGCGCGGCGGAGGGCTGCTTCGCCTTGCACCTGTAGCCTCGTTTTAGTCAGATCCAGCGGGAATGTGACTGCATACAAATACAATAACTTGATTACAAACTTTACAAACTGTGGTATGATTGTATTACAAAATGGGCTGGGTTGCAACTTTATAAATATTCGTTGACGGGACCGTACCCAGTTCAGCAACCGAAGCTGCACATGCAGACAAAGTGAACTTTGTCATCCGCGGCCACTTTGGGACCTTTGTCTCCTTATCTTGACGAGTATCCATTAGGGACGACAGACGGGTAAAATTCACGTTGTAGGCTAATGATAGGCTATCGTGTCAATGCCATATGTGAAACACACGCACTGGCAAGGACCTTCTGACCAAACGCACCGGCAACCAGGCTAACGGATCGCATAACTTAAAGCTGAACTAAAGCACGGTGGAGTTTGAAAGGCTATTTCATCTTGCAGTGGGTAAACTCATTGATTCGTATTCATAATCTTGCAGCAGTCATACCGGATATATTTATACGACAATACTCTCTTATCAACAAAGTAAACGCACAGATACAAATTCCCCTGATTATCGAAGGCACACATGCACGCTTAAAAGCATGTCACTCACTGCAGCGCAGCGTCTGTTTACAAGGGCAACTTTACTACTGGTTTCGTCTGTTTACACGTCACTATTATCAGGAAGTATTTGTAGAACTCTGGTTCGGCCACATTGGTAAGGTCAAGGATTTGACGTCCGCTACAGAGCAACTACTTGTGACATTCTCCTCTTAGTAACAGACACGCATGATTGTCCAATAACAAAATATGTGGACAAGAACGGGTTTTCATTTGAAGCCAGTTATTTTTCACAATAGAGGAACGGTCTTCGGTTTTATATTTGTGCTCAACAGCCAATCAAATTACAGCCCTCCTTTAAACCTGAGTGAAGCTGTCGTCCTGTCGTACACTCAATTAAAGCCAACAGCAAATTAACAAAAATATGCCGGTTTCAACCACAAATATAAATACATTTAAGCCACCTCTAATATGAACAAAAACAAAGTCTAAAAACAATTGACAGCAAGTAAAGTTAATAACGTTCAGTAATCCATCCCTGACTATTATAGTTTTACATTTTCACAGTGTATTCTTCACGCGCCTGACGTCAAGTTTGTGCAGCTTCAATCAGGTCATAAAAAGTGCAGAAATGCATATTTACATTCAGTCATTTATTATAGATGTATTAGTCATCTATTGATCAATTAGCCTAATGTTACAGTAACAAGACGATACATGGTCAAAAACAATACATGTGGCCTGTATACCCTTGTTTGTCTTATTTTTCTCTATGGAAATGGAACCTTCAGCCATTTGTGAGATGTAGCCAAGTTAAGCAATGTTTTGAGATGTGGAAATGTGTCAGTTGCAGGCTTGCAGCAAAACCACATCCTGTGCAAATGACTTCAACTGGAATAGAACCACATTATTTACACCCACCCACCCACCTCATAAACAGCCGTCACAAATGGGGCATCGGTTCACCCTCTAAGGTCTAGGTCTGTGAGTATCTGTCTGCGATCTGTCTTTCACGACACCAAGCCGTGGAAGAAAAGTCTGAAGAGTATTCAGATAACTCATATAAGGTAATTTCATTACATGTTTTATTTCCATTCTTGTTCCCACTATGGGGTTCATTTGTAGAAAGTTGTAGCAACCTTGTGAGTCCTTTGCCTCACAGTGTTTCCACTTCAGGTGACGCCACGTGGGAAAATAATAACTTAAAAACCATAGTAGCACAAAAGTTTCTTTGAACAGCACAAACCAGCACAATAGTTTGAGACTATTTAGATGAGATGTGTGAAGAATAAGCTGTAAAAATGTAGAATCCATAATAGCAAGAATGTTTCTTCTAACAGCACAAACCAGCACAAACATAGCCCATACGATTGAGCCCATTTTGGTGAGATTTGGACGTGGACGGGGGGCTGGTGACGTCACAGATCAGAAACTGTTATTTTGAATTACTCAAAACCCTTAATAGCACAAGCAATAATGTATACGGCACAAACCAGCATAAACCTAGCACAAACGAACAGCAGTGCTATTTTGATATTTCGAATGACACGTGGGGCCAGCTTCATTCAGGCCTCCTTTAACCTCTACAGTCCAATGCCTTTTAGAATTTTATAAGTTGTCTGACATGCCTTGATGTTTTTGTACATTTCCCTTAACTTAAAACAAATGGAATATCTGATTATATATTCTAGAAGACCTCAGCAATAATATCATGTAAGTAAAAGGAAAGTAGTAAAAAAAGGTTTGATTTAAATCAAATGTAAACATACCCTACAAAAAATATATATATCCCGGACGAGGGATATGGACTGACGAGCGTTTTAACTATTAATTTAGACAGTTCCTTTAGGTCTACATGCAGGTATACATCAACCTAGATATCTGATTATTTCTTACGGCATATAATTCTATATAATTGTGAAAGCAGGCAAATGTTTTCTCTCTGAGAAATAGATTTAGACCTGTTAGGCCCCGTTAGGTGTTCCAAGCTCAAAGGCTCTGCTGAATGTGAGTGCCAGTATTTCTCCGCCACCTTTATTAACCGACTCTTTGTTCTCCTTTGATGTGGACCTCCAAGGTCATGACACTGCCTCTGCTAGGTGATTACAGGTTCAAAGGTTCATCTAGTCTCAAAGCCAAGGTACAAAATGGCTGACAGGAAGTTCTGGATCAATCAATGGGCCTCTTACTACCAACGGTTCCAAAGGTTACAGTATTGGGGCATGGCACAAAATGGCTACCATGTTTAGCCCTTGGGATATTTCCTCTATTCTTGTTCAATGACATATTTACTACCAACAGTACCAAAGGTTGCCCCAATGTGCACTTTATGGCAGCTCAACAGCACCCTTTATTGCGGCTTTAAAACCATGCTTGGACCAACGGTGAGGGGGTACTGGAGAGATAGATTTACGAGGGCTGTTTGATTGGGTGAAAGAGATGACAGGCGGGAGTGTGGGCTGGGTGGGGTATAGGCATACCTGGCCGCAGATGCAGGTGGACGTGAATGCATACTCTTAAACCAGCGGAGAACTCGCAGGAAGAAGGTGATAGCTCAAGCTCAGGTGAGTTGCATGCAGGCCTCTCTCAAGGTCGTGGTTGTGAATTGGGGGGCATTTAATTACTAACCCCCTAAGGATTATAGACAAGGTTATAAGCAACTGTTAAAGTGGCTAAGCAACTGTTAAAGTGCATATTGTTTGTGTGGGTGAATGGGTATTCTCAAGGGCATGGTTAACCACATGTGCAGGCCGGTTTTGAACAATTATTTTACAATTGTGCCATTGAGAGCTATTTAGGGTTAAGTTTATACCACGAAGGTGTTTTGATGAGAGCTGAAGTTTAATTATTCATCCATCATACACAATGCACCTAAGTGCCAGTCATTCAACACAGACGAGACAGACTTTAAATTGCAGAATTTAATTAATTATGTGTATTTGCTGATGCTTGCCTTGTCACACATACAAATTCTAAAACTTGCTGGTCTTTGCCTTATACCTTTCCTTGAATGGAGAATTGATATGGGAAAGATTTCACTTAATCTCCACCTACGGATGCTGTTGCTCTTGTCTATGGCCTTGGCGGGCTCGACTCTGAAACCACGGGAGAGTCTTTGAGCTCGAAATCCACACGAGTTAATCATTATGTAAAGCGCGTCGAGCAACTCGGAGCGGATTGATACGAGCAGTGCTCTGATTTACCTGTGGGAGTGGATTAAAGGTTTAACTGAAGCCACAGAGAGAGGCACCCTGTCCACCCTGTCCGTCACTGGAGCCCTATAGACGTTCTTCAGATCTTCAGCCATCGCTCTGTGTTACGGCAGGGCCATACTTAGAACATCTATCGGAGCAGAACTGAACCAAGCAGAATTTGGAACCGATTCAAATCAGCAATCTCAAATTCCACCGTTTAAGGTGCATGCTGTGTATATACATACGTACAGTCCACATGTGGACAGACAGACAGATGGACAGACAGACAGATGGATAGATAGACAGATGGATAGATAGATGGATAGATAGATAGATAGATAGATAGATAGATAGATAGATAGATAGATAGATAGATAGATGGAAAGATAAATAGATAGATAGATAGAGGAAGGGGTTATATAAGGCAAACCAATATAACCCGCTGTGGAACACTGAAGAATACTGATTCTATTTGAGTGAAAACTAAACCCCTCCCATACGGTCCCTTAATAATACCTTTATTCTATAATGCGCTTTTCAAGGACCCAAAGACGCAAGTAAATGCCCTTAATGCTTGCCATGTAAGATACCCATGCCTGTAACTGTTTGAGTGATGGCTGCTAATGTTTGGCAATTGTGATGTAATTTACGGATGACTCTTGAACATCTGCCCCTCCGTTGTCTTCCTCAGGGATTCGCTGCCGACGCACCACACACACACAGACATGACCCTAGACATGATGGAAAGACCAGGTGGACGTAAGTCTGGGGCAGAACTGGGTCTCATCTGGGCTGACTCTGGGCCTTGCCGTGCCTGGCATAGATGCAATTGCTACCTGGGCAAATTAGACAATAGACACAGTCTAAAATTATCTCCAGTGTTACCATAACAACAAGGCAATATCAGATGCACCCTGTGTGTGTGTGTGCGTGTGTGTATGTACCTGTACGTGTGTGTGTGTAAGCACACGTGTGTGTATGTGCATGTGTGTGTGAGTGTGTGTGTGTGTGTGTGTGTGTGTGTGTGTGTGTGTGTGTGTGTGTGTGTGTGTGTGTACGCCTGTGTGTGTTTCCGCGCGTGCGCGTGTGTGTGTGTGTGTGAGAGAGAGGGTTTGTTGGGCATGTAGAGCTAGATCAACATGAATCCTATAAATAACTCTTCATTAGCTGACTGAAGGGAAGAAATGAACAAATACAGAAAGACAGAAGCACTGTGCAGATTGGCTGCCCAGGTGCACATAGAAACATAGGTCACCTGACTTAGTTCAGAGTAGTTCTGCCAACATTGGTGTTGCACTTCCAACACCCCCTGCGTTTCTCAACATGACAAAGCCTAAATGTAAACAACATGCATGAAAAAATATATAAATACTGTATATACCGTATATGTCATGTGGACACTAGGAAACGCTTGTGTTTGACTCTCACAGTAGAAGCAAAATCAGTTCAAGGAGACATTGAACCAGAATTTGGAGTTAGTCCACAGATCTACATCTGCAGGGCATTTAAATAGCCTTAAAAAGTCCTTAAAAGAGGTATATTACTGCCAGTGGAGTATATTAACAACCAGTGGAAGGTGCCTAACGGAGAGAGTTGGCTATGACTATGAATTGGCTAGTCATTGGCTATGACTATATCTGACTCACCACGGGACACTAAGTTTCTATATGTAGTGCTATTATGAATGTGATGTATTATTATTGTTATTATCATCTTTATTAATTGTATTATACTAACTGCCCTACAAATGAGTGCAGGTTATGTGTGTTCCTTGCTGACTTATGTTCATTTTAATTTGACTCCTCCGTTCATATATGTTGTGTTTGCATCTCTCTCCCTAGCGTATGAGCCCGATGATGAATTTGTGTACGGTAAGATGAGCAAGTTTTAAGTGTGTTCATACAACGCTAATGTCAATATCTCTGAACGGCTCGTTTTTTAGAACAGGGTGCTGTTGCTTGATAACCCCCTAAGTAGGTTCAATGTACATATGTGCACAGTTGTACTGTAATATAATGAAGGAGTATCATAGGCCTTACAATGTACGTCAAATCTGTATGATATTACTAACCCTTATCCTAAATGGAACCTTAACCAATAATATCCATGTATCTAAAAATATACCCTTACATAAAAGGTGCAGTGTAGTAATTAGTTATTTGAGTATTAAGGAAATTATCTTGTCTAACCTTCTGACCTTCATATGACTGAACTAGGTTATGAATGTAACTTTTGTTGCCTTGTTCTTTTAGTGTAATCTGGGATTGAGTGATTGTGTTGAGATGTGCGGGTGTGTAATCTGAGATTGAGTGATTGTGTTGAGATGTGCGGGTGTTATAATGCTGTGGCTAGAGAAAGCAGAGGTAAGCAGAAGTACGCTCTTGTCTTCCAGATTACCACACGCTTCGTGTCGCAGGCCTGGCCTTCGCCGGGTGCGTCACCCTCTTCTCCGTCCTCATGCTCACCTGTGAGTCTGGAGAGAGGAATACACACACACACACACACACACACACACACACACACACACACACACACACGCACACACGCACACACACACGCACACACACACACACACACACACACACACACACACACACACACACACACACACACACAGAGTGTGTACAGAGACAGAGTGCAGAGGGAGAGAGAAAGCAATATTATGTGAGAGAGAAAGCGATAGACTAGGAGACTAGAGAGAAGAAGATAGAAAGATTTGTATGTGTATGTTTGGTCCCGACTCAATGTAGTTTTGGTGATTCAATCATACACTGTCAGGCTTATGTAATCAAATTGATTAATAATATTGTGTGCGTGCGGGTGTTTTTGAGTCCTAAATACGGTTCTTTCTGTATCTTCCTTAGGTAACAAAATCCGACGCTGTGGCAAACCAAAGGTACGTGTTCTTCACAGCCACGGTCTGCTATTCTGCTAATCAACTAAGAGGTTTTCTTCTTTGTGCACATTGTACATTCTCTCAAAATACTGATAGGAATATATTCAAAATGTTTATTGCTCTTGACATCATGCCAACTAGACTGAGTTGACACATTGTACCACACTGCCATCTACTGGACACTGTGGAGAAATTCATATCAGGTGCACCGCTCATGAATTGAAATGTTTCCAAGACTCTTTAGTTTGCTGCCATGGCAAGTTGATCAACATTTTGATACCAGTGTTTGGGGAAATCCAATATGTGCGACATCTGTCTGATTTGTGTAAAACAAATCAGAACAGAGTCAATTTATTCCAAAGAAAGTATTATACGTTTACTTTATGTTGAATATGTTTTGAATATTCCTTAGACCAAAAACAGTAACAGGTGATTTTCTGTCTGTGATATAGTTTTGTTTGTTTGTACATTATTTACCCTTAACTCATTTATTTGTGTGTGTGTGTGTGTGTGTGTGTGTGTGTGTGTGTGTGTGTGTGTGTGTGTGTGTTCTAGCCGAAACCTGTTGATGAGGATGACGATTGAATTCAGTACTGAACTCTCTTCACTTCTGCAGTGGGGAGTGTTTGAATTTTTTCTAAAGAATCCATCCTCTGACTTTCATTCATATCAATGCCAAAGAAATGTTTAACAACGCTGTACTCTTTTAAGGAAACAAACATGTAACTATCATTCTATATCCAATGCTTATAAAAATATGTAATAATTAAATATGATACAAACATATTCATCTGATGTGTATTGTGACATTTGAGTCCCCAAAATATTACCATATAAAAAAAAAAAAAGAGCAAGTGCGTGTAGCCATATTTCACCACTAGATGGAGCAGTTACATCATTTTGACTGCCGTTTCACCACATGAAGTTAGCATTTCTTATTTTGAGTCACTGTGAACCACAGAAGCACCCATTGAAAACCCTAGCCTTTATCGAAGCCTATCCTTTCCTAATTGTACTGTTTCGAAAGCTGCACATCACATAGCATTGTACAATACTGTGCACTGACAATACAGGCATTATATTCTATTCCATTAAAAACACTCAGATTTCAAGAGTTTGGATAATAAACTTTATACAGTTATTTTTGTACAGTAGACACAGAGAGCTACAACTTTATCCACAGATGCTCTCTACTTAGTGCAGACTTATTGCAGTAGACACAGAGAGCTACAACTTTATCCACAGATGCTCACTATTTAGTGCAGACTTATTGCAGTAGACACAGAGAGCTACAACTTTATCCACAGATGCTCACTATTTAGTGCAGACTTTTTACAGTAGACACAGCAGCTAGAGCTACCACTTTATCCACAGATGCTCACTAGTTAGTGCAGACTTTTTACACTAGACACAGCAGCTAGAGCTACAACTTTATCCACAGATGCTGACTATTTAGTGCAGACGTATTACAGTAGACAGAATGCTTCCACTTTATCCACAGATGCTCACTATTTAGTGCAGACGTATTACAGTAGACAGAAAGCTTCCACTTTATCCACAGATGCTCACTATTTAGTGCAGACTTTTTGCACTAGACACAGCAGCTAGAGCTACAACTTTATCCACAGATGCTCACTATTTAGTGCAGACGTATTACAGTAGACAGAAAGCTTCCACTTTATCCACAGATGCTCACTATTTAGTGTAGACTTTTTGCAGTAGACACAGCCGCTAGAGCTACCACTTTATCCACAGATGCTCACTATTTAGTGCAGACTTGTTACAGCAACACCTCAGACAGCATGGCCCACTCCTCCCAATGAGGAGTCCAGTGGGCCTCAGCTCATAATGCATGTGTGCAGGTGTGTGTCTGTGTGTGTGTGTGTGTGTGTGTGTGTGTGTGTGTGTGTGTGTGCAGGTGTGTGTGAGGCCGTAAACAATGAACATTGTCTGAAGGTGTGTTAGAGAAACCAAGGCCTCCTCCTTCTCCCGGGAGCAAGCCTCAGGCAAGAGAGGCGAGGCCAGGTTCTCCTCTAACAGGAGTAAACCTTGAGAAGCGCCGAGCTCAAAATGAGAGGGGAGGATCGTGTGTGTGTGAGAGAGAGAGAGAGAGAGAGAGAGAGAGAGAGAGAGAGAGAGAGAGAGAGAGAAGGGAAGAAGAAGGAGAAAAACAGAAACAGAGAGAGAGAGCATGTGTGTGTGTGTGTGTGTGTGTGTGTGGCTGGTGGGCATCTCTGCCTCAGGCTAGCCCAGGAGAAAGGAAAGAGGCCAAAGAGGCCCAGGTGTCCATCGGCTGACTGTGCTGGATGTGGGCCGGGCTCGAGCCTCATGTGGGCCAGAACCGATCCAGGATCAGGAGCGCTTTGTGCCAGAACCGATCCAGGATCAGGAGCTCTGTGGGCCAGGGAATGTCTGAGAGAGGAACTGAGGGAGAAAAACGTGTAAACAGATATAATGAGGGGAAAAAACAAGCATTCATATAATGAATCCAGTTTATTTAACATATAAAGACTTACAATGCTTGAATATGTACAAGTCAGTCTATCTACTTATGCGTATACAAACATGTATGCCATTCATACCTTATACATGACGTGCTTAAACAGCAGACGAAGGACAGCTACTTTTCCTTGTTTTCCAGAACTTTGTGTATGGCTCTGGAATTGTGCATCATCTGTGTGCATCGTCATTGTGGAGAGAGACTACTACGTTACATGTCTATTTAAAATACTTTTTAAGGATTGCAGAAATGAATGCAACGATGAGATCATCCCTAATTAATGAGACATTGACCTTCACTTTAACTTCAGTAACTTAAGCCTCCATATCTCAGCATTGAGAGCATTATTGCCCTGGGTCCTGATAGTTGTGAGATACTTAAATTCAAATTTTTAATTCAACACCTTATTTTATTATAGTTATTTTTATTTTTAAATTTTTGATTTTATTTAAATTTTTAATTTTATAAATGAATTTTATATTTTATTTATTTTTGCACAGTGTGGAGCATAGACCCTTTTACATCTCACTTCAATTTACTGTATGTGACAAATAAAAACACTTGACTTGACTTGATAGCATCTCCGCTCCAACAGAGCTCTAATGTGGGCACAAACATGAGGGAATCTGTGGGATAGTCGAAAACCACTTACCTGTGCTGTGGGTCACATCAGCTTTCCCACGTGCAAACACCTGAGGCTGCAGGTTTAAAACCACACACACACACACACACACACACACACACACACACACAGAGAGACACACGCCCTCATCTCAGCTGCTGATGAGAGCTGGGGGTCTTATCAGCACTCTCAGCTAGCATCATCAACAGCCTACTTCTCTCCTCCTTCTTATTCTCCTCCTTCTTCTTCTTTTTCTTCTACTACTAATACTTCTTCTTCTCCTGCTTCATCTCAGATCACAGTGTACTAAGCCAATCTACTAAATTCAACTAATCTCCAGACAATCTCCCCTGCATACAGAAATTAAATAGAAATGAAAGTTCTTTGTTGAGGGTTCATATATTGAAGGAAAGATTGTATAATAATAAACATTATATGTTTTTCTTTAGAGAGGGTAAAATATGTCGGACCCTTATAAAAAAAATTGCAGGGGATCATGGTGTGTGTGCTCGAGACTATGAAACGGCTGTTTTTATGTGGTCCGAGGCGTTCATAGGCCTTTGTCACATCCGGGTTAGTTTGGTAATTTACAACTGAACACTGCTAGATACTGACAAGAGTCATCAGACACTTTGACAGGATGCATCCATGGAATCGAATTGATGCGGAGAGGGTCCTGGCGCAGGCAGTTCGGGTATTTCTTACTGCGGGATGACAAAGCGCATTAATCAAGACGCCGGGCCCAAGCTTGACTAATTATCCTTGAATAAATAAGCCATTACCCACGGAGACAGGGGCTGTCAAAAACACACGCGAAGCACCGCGCCAGCAGAGGCACCGGCTAGGGTTGCTTTTCATATAGAAAAGAATCTCTTCCTCTTTCGCTCTCTTTCTTTCCAAGACCATACACCTGCACACACACGCAATTCTGAAATAACTTCGAAAATGTGTAGGTTTGAAACAAGGGCCATAACCGCTTACCCTTTCGTGGGCTACTTTATTAAAAGTCAAGATGTCCTACCCCTTGCCCCAACGGCCTTGTTTTTTTCCCAGACGTTGGGTGATAAAATATTATATTTTCTCCTTGCCTCGGAAGAAACTCCTAGTAACATAACAGTTTGTGGGGATCCAAATGCTCGATAGGTATAGGCATTTTAATAAAATTACGTTAAAACAAATTATTAAATGGAGAGACGCGATTACATTGTTTATGTATTCTACCATTGATGTATTGAGTCACTGCTATTATGTCCCCATCATAATTGTGTCTTGAAAAATACTGTTATTGTCCCCCCCCCCCCCCTCCCCCTCCCTCAAATGATTTGAGATTTCCGCTCAAGCTTACAACTAACAACCGATAACGTAGGCCTAATTAGCTAGCAAAATAAACGTTGTTTTGACAGGGTGTGCCGGAGGATGATTTTGTACTATTACTTAACATTAACAACTCTTGTTGTTCTCGTGTAGGCATGATACCTGTTGGCCACCTTATTCTCGTTCGCTGTTCAGTCTTCTCTAGTTTCAAACCCCGTCTGTGCGGCTTCGGCGTATTGGTTAGCCTAGGCTACTGTATTGAGAGAGAGAGAGAGAGAGAGAGAGAGAGAGAGAGAGAGAGAGAGAGAGTGAGTGAGAGAGAGAGAGAGAGCGAGAGCGAGAGCGAGAGAGAGCACTGTTCAGTCAGAGATAGGAGGAAGAGGTGACCAGGCAAGGAGGATAGGTGTTCTTGTAAATCTTGTAAAGTTACAATATGGTTGCAAGTGACCGTGTATTACAGTGGCTGTCAATACATCACAGAGAGTTAGAGGCGTATAAAGAGAGAGAGAGCCGGACAAGAGCCCAGTTAGGCAGAGAGGAGGAGGAAGTGACAAGGTAGGCCTAAGCATTTCAG
>NC_137928.1:6335248-6342748 GCF_963457725.1 Sprattus sprattus
CAGGGTTGAGGGTTGAAATGGCTGTCCCTTTCTGCCAGCCTCGGCCATATTGGAATGCCTTTCAACGTTTGTGCAAAGGACATCGATGCTTTCGGATTCAGTAGAAAAGTGTTCTGATCAAATAAGCTACGTTACCTGAACAAAATTGTGAGACATCGCTGTGTTTATGTTCGTCTCATTTTGGATACCAGTTTGCCCCCATGCTTTCAACTGCTAGCTTCAGAGATGATGACCAGGGTTCAGAGGTCATGAGTGTGGTGCACATGGAGCCTAAAGACAGCTGTACAGGTAGTCGAGACCCTTAGAAAGAGAGCAGGTCATGGGAGGTTCTCTGAGGCAGCGTCCTAAGATGTGGTTGTCCTTGACTACACATAACTGTTTAAAGGTTGTTTAAGGTTTGTATATTTGTATTGTTTGTATATTTTATACCATGGTTTCCCTGAGGATCATACATTAACAAATGGATAACCGGCAGTTGTAGGCCTGCTCTATTTAACTATATCCTGTTTTACTCAGCTCATTGTTCCCGCCATATACTCTCGTGTAGATCGTAATGTGTCAGCGTCAAGGACGTTTTATTTTGTTTTCACGTTTCCAGGGGATTTAGACAGCCACGGAGTAAACCAGGCCTTTCAGGGCCAAATTAATGTGTTGCAAAGCATGTCACTTTGACGGATATCTGAGTGGCTTGTTTCTCTCGCGGTTGCCTCGCACACTCTATAATCAATAACATTACCGCACGTGTTACTGTTCAATAATTACACGAGAAGGTTGAGGGGGCGTGGATCGCGCGCACTGATGCGGAAAGTGACAGGCCCATTGCGGTTACCGAGGGGGTGAGGCGCGTGTGTGCCTTCGCATTGTTAGTGCCTTTGAAGTAGCTGCGGGGGAAGTTGTGGCTTATTTTAACACCCAGCTCCTGGCATGTTTTGCCATTGTATCACAGTCAAGAGTATGAATAGCCATTCAACTCGCCGTCAACTTTGGGTAGGGCGCAGCAGAAATCTGGAGCTCACATCCCTGCCCCTCCTGATTGTGCAGATTGTCACCGCTCCGCTCCGTTTGATCATACAAGCGTGTGCGCTTCATATGCGGTTCATGTCAATAGCCTGAAATCTACTTGGCCATTTTGTGTCATGCATTTCCAGTGGCGTGGCGGAAGTTTGGGTTATTCCAGTACTCATCTGAGCCATGTTGTGCTTCACTGTATGTGATTGTACGTTACCGTTTGTGTAGAGAAGGGCACTCCGATTTAGTGTCAAACTGTAGAGAGGCGTGGTTGCCTCGGTAAAAGGGAACGCAGCGTCTCTCAAAACAACAGCGATACATAAATACACTCGTCTTTATTTCCGCCTGTAATATCACTCATGCTGGGCAAACTAGGATACAGCAGTCTGTGATTACTCTGTGCGCTTTTCAACCCCCCACACCTGACCCCCCCCCCCCCCCCCCATACCCCCACCCCTCGCGTGCCGTGTGTGTGTGTGGCGCGCGCGTGCATGATGAAGTGGGTGCGTGTATCATTGAATAGGCTTTTTACAAAGGAAGCATTGGGAAACAAGAAGGAAGACAAAGAGAGACAGAATCCGCTTTTGTTGATTATCTTGCTTTAAAACGTCCGCCTCTTCATTCCAAACCAGGTATCCACAAACGAGTCTTTGCAGCGGAAAGAACAACAAATTATTAAAAAAAAGAAATAACCACCCGTGCTGTTGGCAAGTTGTAACACAGAATATCTCATAGATGCGTAAAGCGATCCTTCTTCGAGAAGTGACGGTTGAGTGCGCGCGGTGTCTTCTGTGCGCAAAAACAAGGTCCATCCTCGCGGTCCTCAGGTGAGCGCCTCCACGCGCTGGAGAGACCTGCCGCGCACGGTGGCCGCCGACCACGTGCACTCTTTACTTCTGTGAGGTCCGTTTTTATTCAGGCGCCTCCCCAACCACCCCCCGCCGCCCCTCTCCCTCCACCTCCACCCCCCACTAAACAAAATTCTATCCGTCATTTCTATCTCTCTCTATCTCACTCCCGTTGGCCCCATGCGCGCTGTGCCGTACCTCTCCATCGTGTCGCATCGTTAGACTACTGGAGGAGGGCCCCTCGCGGATGACGGTCCCGTGGAGGGGAGGGTACGGGAGGCGGGACCACAGGCTCCTCCGCTTCTCCGCGCTGGCGAGTCTGGGACTAGGGCTGGAGAGATCGCCGGGGAGCATCGTCACGACCACTCCAGCACGGAGCGTCGCCTGGCCGTACACTGCGCCGTGCACACGTCGGGATTGCACACCATTCCAGAGAAATATACCTGCTCTTTATGGCATGTGGCTGGTAACTTTATTCCTGCTGTATTCTTTTCAAGAAGGTACGTGGAGGTTTATTTGCATTTTGGCTTCATTTTCATTCGTAAATTTGGGGGCAAATAGTTATCTATCTTAAAAATAAAAACGCCCGAGATGGTTATTTGCATGCCATGTTGTTATGTATATTATCTTATCTGGCTAAAAAAAAAAATCATGAGGCAAAAGCAGTGATATGCTTAGTTTCAGCAGGAGAGGAGCACTGCTTCTGGGCAAAGTGGTGGTCTGTTGAGGCTTTTCTGACAGACAGTGGGTAGAGTGGGCATTAAGTTTACCCATCCCGTTCAGTTGAACAGAATGCAGTCAAGTATGTGTTAAACTGTTGTTGTGTTAAAATTCCTCCATACATTGGACGGGGTTTGAGATCCAGAGGCGCTGAAGAGGGTTAGGTCTATGTGTGTTCCCGTGCGATGGTCCATGACGGCAAAGATGGGGAGATAACACGATTTGTATTCATGTTATGAATATGCTGGGTGGTTATGAATATGCAAAATGTCGGGAGAGAACGCCAGGCAGAGGTCTAGATGAGATGCTGTAGACAGGGTTTGTTCAGGGCTCTTCAATTGTACTTTTTGGTTATGGAATAAAAGTAAGTTGGTGAGGGAGGTGTAAAGGTGTTTTCAATGTGAGGCCGCCTAAATTTGGGTTTTCTTTTCTTGTAAAATTCAGATGTGTTTTTTTTTCTCCTCATCTGACGTACCGCGCAACGTTTGTGTGTGCAGTGCTATCAGATGGCAACCAGATATGGGTTTTGATTTCAAGAAAAGATCATTTGCATGTTGTTAACTTGAAATGTTATGTGCCACCAAAAAAAAAAGAGTTTCTTCACCTGATTTTAGGCTATTTGTATAAAAGAGAAAACCTTACACGGGGTCCCTAATTATCAGTAGTGCAATTAGTGTGCCTCCATTTTCTGCGCGACCAAATGCTACGCTCTTGACCACTGATTATAATCTCTGTAGAAAAACAAGCTTCATTTGAAGGCAGGACCATCGTTTTCTCTTCTTTTGCCTCAACTGTGTTTTAAACTCCAACTATTTTTGGGGGGGATTGGTTATCAACTGTCCTATTGCTCATCAGGGGCCAAGATATTGAGATTGGCTGTATATCTGATGATCTCTCTGATATGTTTATCTTCTTCCTTGTCTTTCTTCTATTTTGCATATGGTGCATATTGGGAAATGATCATGATTCAATCCAAAGTTCATTTTTGGTGTAGGTTACTGTGGGGGCCATGTTGCAGTGGGTTTACGCCTCTCTGTGTTATCTTGGCTTTTATTTGCGCTGTGAAGTGTTTTAGGCTTATAGTCGCTTACACACAGCTGTAATTACCCGGCACTCTCACTCTGCCTCTCAACAGCCTGAGCTTTTGACGTATGCTGGGTGCTGCTCTTGCGACAAGGAGTTTGTGTGTGTGTGTGTGTGTAGCTGTTTTTGTTGTATTTAATTGGATTACAATGCAAATTTCGATTATATCGCCTTGCCCCCAGACGACTGAACAAGATGTAATGCTCTCTCTCTCTTTCTCTCTCTCTCTCTCTCTCTCTCTCTCTATGTGTGTGTGTGTGTGTGTGTGTTCGTGCGTGCCCGGGTGCGCGTTCGTGTGTGTGCGTGTGTTTTGTAGAGGAGGAGGGGGTGCAGCGGGGCGTAAAGTGCATTGAAAAGGGATATAGGTTAGACATCCAGATAGCCAACTAACTTCTGCTTTTTTTTTTTAGTCTTTTCTTTTTACTTCATTTTCATAACACCAGATCAGATATGTGTATTTAAGTGCAGGTCTGATACTGTGATACAAATAATAACTCTGTTGTTTTCGCTCAACGCGATAGGG
This sequence comes from Sprattus sprattus, assembly GCF_963457725.1. Classification (NCBI taxonomy): domain Eukaryota; kingdom Metazoa; phylum Chordata; class Actinopteri; order Clupeiformes; family Clupeidae; genus Sprattus; species Sprattus sprattus. The sequence continues at coordinate 6,339,431 of NC_137928.1, forward strand.
GAAGTAAAACACGTCAATTATCATACATGCATATGCATAAGGACTGCGTATTTTTTCGAGAGGGCCGCGCCTCCACTATATTTCTCACTTTCAAGGAATGCAAGACAAGTGTCCACATCGAGCCCAGATCCTGCTGATAGGATACATTTTTACCAGACAATTTGGAGTGTTTTTTTTTTATCTCCGTCTGTTTTCGTTCGACCAGCTTTTAAATTATCCGTCGTCCGACTGGTAGCCTATTCTAGTGTTAGACGTGACCCGGACAAGTTCAAGCGTATTGCCCCACGCACACCTGAACCCGTAGCTGGGATGTAGTGGAGGAGGGAGGAGACATCTACGCCCCAGTGGCGTCTAGAGGCCCGATCTGTCGTGTGATGGGTGTATAATGAAAAATGCACCACCGCTGCAGCAGTATTAGACATTATGAAAATTTCAGGGGTTTGCATTTTCGGTCATGTGTTTGCCTATTTGTATTTGAATGGCATACATAATAATAACAACAACATAAATAATTATAACACTATTATTATATTCTATGATTGAATATTTTTTTTTGTATTTATATTTTATTCCTTCAGATCGAACTTATATTAACTGTGGTCGGAGGAGGACCTGTTTTTGACTTTATTAGACCATGGTGGAAATAATGCGCCAGGCCCACACTAAAACTATTTTTATCAGATTGGTGAAAAACTCAGAGAAGGCCTCATCCCTAACACCTATTATTCCAAGGTTTCTTTCCTATCTAATCTGCTATTGGCCCTATATTAAGTAATGGAAATTGTGTTGGTCTCAACTGCGATGGTTTGAATGTGTTTAAAAACAATTTGAGCCTAGTGCAATGCATCGTTTGGGTTTCTAGTCATTGTGTCGCGCTTGCTTCATATTCATCGCCTGAACAGCCATCTACATGCGGTTAAATAGAAAATGGAGGATGGCCTCGCTGTGTGTGTGTGTGTGTGTGTGTGTGTGTGTGTGTGTGTGTGTGTGTGTGTGTGTGCTGCGAGTCTAATATTTATTTTAAGGCTCAACAGTCGTCAGGTTCGTCGAATGTGTGTGGCGGCTGCGATATTATCCGGTCTGATCCGATTTTCTGAACATTTGCCTAAATTAAAATGTGATTGAAAGAGGATTGCCACGTCCAATTCAACCCTGTTTACAGCTAAATGTATTATTTCTATTATTTGTGTTATAATTATTTTTATTATTATTACTACTAGTACTATTAATTTAGGAAAATCATTTTTCTATTCAGGTGCCATTATTTTTATTTTATGTGTCTTGCCATTTTTTATTTTTTTACAAACAAGACACAAAAAAATAAACTTTGAATGTACATAGCCTATATTTGGGCCGGATTTTCACCTCTAAACCGGTTGCAATGTCACCTCTGTACCCCCACCTCTCTATTTCCCCTCAGCCTGCTCGCCCTCCTCATAGAAATATGCAAAATTGCTTTCACTTCTCTTTTTTTCCTCCAAATCCCCTGCTCTTCCCAGCTGCGCAATTAGTGTGGAGCTCTGCCGCATCCCCCACTCAAAAAGTAAATCAGGTCACCGGCCATAAGGGCGCCATTTATTTCTATGAAAACGCCATCTCTCCCCCCCCCCCCCCCCCCCCACACACTCCATCCCTCCCTCCCGCCCCCTCTCTACCTCTCTCTCTTCCATTGACGAATTTCCCTTGTAAATACTACAGTGGATTTTTTTTAACATTATTGTTTTTTTCAATGTCTGTTGTTGAAGGAGACACTGCACTTTACCCTGCTGGTAAATCAAACCGCGCCACGTTGTTTATAGCCTAACGGTAGAAAGTCAAGATCATAAGCGGAAGCTTTCAATTAATTGTTGCAAAATGTCTAGCATGGCGTACCTGCAGGACGTGTGGGCTTTTATTTCACTTTAGACTTGCTTCTCATCGAACATCAAACTACCCCTAAACTTAGAGAGGATACATTGAAGGAGAAGTCGGTGGCATGTCACCGGGGACTTCCAGGTGGACGCTTTCCGTGTGATCAAAGATACTGGACGTGGTGCCATTGAAGTCTGCAAGATTGTTCCATCCCATAGACTTATAAGTAGGGTATGTTATGTTAGCCTACTTTATGCTAGGAAACCCCCCTCTCTCTCTCTCGCCCAGTACTTTGTTGGCTATTTTACAAAATGACCGTAATCGTACTGCTGAAAATCGGATGGATTGACGCGATGCACCTCCTCTGTTGCCGTTCCCTCTAGCGCTCTGAAATAACACCCTCTCGCCTTACCTGTCATTTCATTTTCAAGTGCGGTCAAAATAAATACCTACTTGTCAGTTTGGCGTCACGGCGGTGCCTTGCTCTAGTGAGCACCGCCCGTGTTCTTGCTGTGCGTTGAACGTGCCGCCGGTGAGTTATCAGTGGCGGGGCGAGTGGTGAGGGTAAGCGTGCTAAATGAACCCGACACCTGTGCGCCTCGCTTGTCCAGCTAATCTGAAACCTGCATAGTTGCGCTTTACTGACAGACAACACCCGCGACTACGAAATATAAGAAACCACACGGACGCAAAACTACGGTGTCATCCACCGAGTCAAAACAATACACTGCGTCTTGCCGGTGATAGGAGTGCTTCCGTCGCTTACGCTCCGACGACTGACCAAATCAACAAGTACTCCCCATCACTCCACGTCAAGCTCTGTCTTATGACGTTTCAACTCCAGTTCAACTCTTGTGTCCATGATTTCCCTTGAGCAGTGATTTCGCAAGAATTCATAGCTGGGTCACTGACGTGGGCGATTAATCAGAAGTGTTAAAAGAGTGTGCACCGAGAGCCCTTCCTCTGATGGGAAGTATATTCTACACAAAATATATTATATAGAAACAGTTATAGAAAGTATATACTACACAAAATATAGTATGTAGGAACAGTTATAGAAAGTATATACCACACAAAATATATTATGTAGGAACAGAAGTTAAAGCAAACTGAGAGCTAATGTGACTTGAATGCAAGACCCAGCAGATCTTCCTTAGGCTGTGGTTGAAGCCAGCACTACACAGGGCCAATTACTGGCACTATGGTGAACAGCAGACATAGTTACACAAGACACTTGACATTTGGCTATAGGGTGGCTGTATATGTGATGAAACTCTCTCTCTCTCTCGCATTCTATATCTTTGTCTCACATACAGTAGTACACACACAAACACACACACACACACACACATACACACACACATACATACATATGCACACACACACACACACGCACACACACACACACACACATACACGCTCACACACACACACACACATACACGCTCACACACACACTCTCTCAAA
>NC_137928.1:6348350-6353350 GCF_963457725.1 Sprattus sprattus
ATGTCACAGCGGTGCGCACACACACACTCTGACAGCGGAGAGGGGAGGGGGAGGCACACTCCCAGCACCCCCCAGCACATAACACCAGCTGCCTCATTGCTCACTGACATTTCTCTCTCTCTCTCTCTCTCTCCTCTCTCTCTCTCTCTCTCTCTCTCTCTCTCCTCTCTCTCCTCTCTCTCTCTCATCTCTCTCTCTCTCTCTCTCTCTCTCACTCTCTCCTCTCACTCGCTCTCTCTCTGCTCGATCTCATGCTCTCTCTCTCTCTCTCTCTCGCTCTCTCTCCTGCGCTATCTCATGCTCTATCTCTCTCTCTCTCTCTTGTACACTCTCTCCCTCTCTCTCTCTCTCTCTCTCTCTCTCTCTCTCTCTCTCTCACTCTCACTCGCTCTCTCTCCTGCTCGATCTCATGCTCTCTCTCTCTCTCTCTCTTGTACACTCTCTCTCTCTCTCTCTCTCCCTCTCTCTCTCTCTCTCTCTCTCTCTCTCTCCCTCTCTCTCTCCTTGCCTTTATCTCCTCCTCTCTTTCAGAGGCGTTCTCTATATGTCTTTATTTTCCACACAAACAAAAGTAATATCTCACCTTAGAAAATGGATTTGTATACCTGGATATACTTACAATATGTGCACAGCAGAATCACTCACTATAACGGCACCCACCTACCAATTGTATACACACACACACACAGACATATTTAAAGACAGACACACACACACACACACACACACACACAAACACACACTCAAACCTATATAAAGACACACATACACACACACACACACACACACACACACACACACACACACACACACACACACACACACACACACACACACACACACACACACACACAAGCATACACACACACCCAAGCCCATACGCTCACGCTCACAAACAGAATCTCTCTCCCATTGAGAGAGCACTAAAGATGAAGGCCACCACAGGCGTAGCTGTGGTTAGCTCTGGTTAGCGAGGCTATATTTAGCCCCCTAGCCTGCGTTGCGTCATGTGTTTGCACAGAGTGGGTCAGGCATGGTTAAAGAGGAACAGTGCTGATCTCCTGACCCCTCGCCATTATCCTGTCACTGGAAAACACAAACATAACTGTCATACAGTTTCCCTCACACACACACACACACACACACACACACACACACACTCACACACACACACACACACACACACACACACACACACATACAGAAGCGCTCGCCTGCGTGAAGACAGCTTGTGCTGCACGAGCTTCTGAAGCTAATCCCAGAGGTTGATTAAAGGCCTGAATATGTATCCCCGCAAACAGGGAACGTCCCCAGGACGTTAACAGGACATTCGCAAGGTCCCCAATCGTCCCCAATTGGTCCCCGCCACAACGTTCGCTAGAGGACGTTACCAGAACGTTTTTGACGTTCGTAGCAAGTCTACGTTTGGTCCTTCTGCGACGTTCGCATGAGTCTTAAATCGGACTTTTAGGGAACCTTATAAATTGGTCTGTCAGCACACCTCCCCAGGACGTCATTTAAAAACGTCCCCATAACCTTTACCTGCAGGTCCTCTGCGTAACGTTCGCATGAGCCTTAAAACGGACTATTAAGGAACGTTATAATTTGGTCACTCAGCACACGTCCCCAGGACGTCATTTAAAAACGTCCCCATAACCTTTACCTGCAGGTCCTCTGCGTGACGTTCGCATGAGCCTTAAAACGGACTATTAAGGAACGTTATAATTTGGTCACTTAGCACACGTCCCCAGGACGTCATTTAAAAACGTCCCGTAACCTTTACCTGCAGGTCCTCTGCGTGACGTTCGCATGAGCCTTAAAACGGACTATTAAGGAACGTTATAATTTGGTCACTCAGCACACGTCCCCAGGACGTCATTTAAAAACGCCCCGTAACCTTTACCTGCAGGTCCTCTGCGTGACGTTCGCATGAGCCTTAAAACGGACTATTAAGGAACGTTATAATTTGGTCACTCAGCACACGTCCCCAGGACGTCATTTAAAAACATCCCGTAACCTTTACCTGCAGGTCCTCTGCGTGACGTTCGCATGAGCCTTAAAACGGACTATTAAGGAACGTTATAATTTGGTAACTCAGCACACATCCCCAGGACGTCATTTAAAAACGTCCCGTAACCTTTACCTGCAGGTCCTCTGCGTGACGTTCGCATGAGCCTTAAAACGGACTATTAAGGAACGTTATAATTTGGTAACTCAGCACACATCCCCAGGACGTCATTTAAAAACGTCCCGTAACCTTTACCTGCAGGTCCTCTGCGTGACGTTCGCATGAGCCTTAAAACGGACTATTAAGGAACGTTATAATTTGGTAACTCAGCACACATCCCCAGGACGTCATTTAAAAACGTCCCGTAACCTTTACCTGCAGGTCCTCTGCGTGACGTTCGCATGAGCCTTAAAACGGACTTTTAGGGACCGTTCTTATTTGGTCCTCTGATGGTCCTCTCTGAACCAGAAGTTCCGCTAGAGAAAAATGATTTTCATTTGCCCGACATTTTAATGATAAGCCGGCCAAATATCTAGCCTATTTCTGCTTCTAAATTAGCCCATTGAAGAAAACTGACGGCCTGCATAGCTTAAATAATAACATAATCAGGTAGTTTAGAATGCAACATGTTTATTTTCCTAAGTTTACAATGGGAAACAAAAACATTTATGTCTGATGCGCGTCAATTAGTGGCCTTTAAGCGCAACCTGCTGTGGCGTTAAAATGAGCGCCGCAACATGGTCATTGCTCTGTTCAATGAGAGCAGAGATTCTTAAATTATTCGACCCTCTTGTGAATCCTTTGCACATTTTACTGTGACTATCAATTACCTCGCACCTGAGCCAAGAGAACTTGTCACTCCATAACGACATAAACGCCCGACATTTCAGCTTTTTCTTTGGTGATGCTGTTCGAACATCTAGGGCTTCAGGTATTCAGTGTTTGGAAAGTTCACTTTCTACATGAACTTGCTCAGTTCATTGTTGATAATTCATAATTTTGAACTACGTTCACAGCTCCAATTTTCAATATGAGGCGAGTGCTATAATTTTTCAAAATCTCTGTCTGCAATACCGCTCTCGGCTCTTCCGCGCGCTCACGCACGGTAATAAAAGGAAACGAGCAACACTGCAGGTATTACAGGTTCATCCTCGTCAGAAGGTTTACCCTCATCAGATGTTTTTGGCCTCTGAAAAAAAGCTTTTAAGGCTAGTCTGCTTGGCCATGTTGGATCCTTCTCACTCAGTTCGCTCCTCGTTTGAAACCGAGGGTTTGCGCTTTAAAATGCAGCATATGCGTGTTGTTAAATAACTTTCTAACGGCAGATTAGCCTGTTCCTTTTAAACATAATAAGGGCAGTGCACGTTTGCTTTATAGGCCTTACGTAATATTAGGATTGTTGTCAAAATTGTGTTTGCGAGACGGGATTTTTAAAGAAATTCCAATCAGACAATTTGACCGGTGAGCTCTTCGTTCTGTTGCACCATCTTTGAAGGCCTGTGGAAAGCTCAATATGTTAAAGCTAGACACTTGGTCACCTTCCTATGTATGCATTGTATTGGAATCATGCAGACATTACATTTATAGCACAGATCAGTACAGAAGCATTCATATTTATTTTATTTCATCATTCTTAGTTTGGCTAGTTATTCTACCTCCCTGCCCGCACGTCCGTGATGTGCCATGGATGTTAATTAAAAAAGGAATCATTACGGAAAACCCTCAATGCGTAGTGACTGAGATTGCTACAATATGCTTTTCCTCAAAAAAGACTAAGTTTGTTGGCTGTCTCACACTGTGATAAACCTGTTAAAGTGGCACTATAGTAATCAGACAGTGTTAGGACAGTAGGTAGCGATCTCGTTTAGTAATAGGAAGGTTTATGGTTCAATTCCCATGCCCGCAATCAAGTTTGTAATCGTGTGTGTCTGTGTCTATGCATATCATATGAAATGTGTAATATAAATGAACTTGTGTGTGTGCGCACTGTAAGCAAAATGACGGCTCCGCGATCTATTATTATTTTATTTTCTTCATTTAGCTCAGCAAAAACGGTCGTGCCTGCTACGTCCGCGGTGCATCCTTGAATAACGTACCCAGGACGTCTAAAATAGGTTTTGTAGATGTCACCACAATGCCCTCAGGACGTTCTTGCAACTTCCTGCAGAACGTCCCCAGGACCTATAGAAACACGTTCCCCAGACGTAACCACAATGCCCTCGGGAGGTGCTTGCAACGTCCTGCATAACGTCCCCAGGACCTATAGAAAACGTTTCTCAGTTGTCACCGCAACGTCCTCGGGACGGTCTTGGAACGTCGTGCAAAACGTCCTAGAGTTGTCACGGGAACCATACACATTTACGTTTTTAGAACGTTCAGAGAGACCATTACGGGACGTCTAGGGGACGTCATTTTGCTTACAGGGATGTTTATTAATGCTAGGAAAACATGAATATGTGTTTTTTTTATATTCTTTTAGAGTTATTTTATGTCCTCTTCTATTTACAATTACATTCAGAAAACTTTTCACTCACGATCCATGTTATGGATTGTAAATATATCTAATTTACTCTATTCTGCTCTATTCTCCCTTGCTTCCTATTTTATTCTATTCTATTCTTTTCTACTGTATTCTATTCTGCTCATCTGCACTATTCTATTCTATTTTATACTATTTCATTGTAAGAGTCTAATTGAGTCCTTCTCTGTTCCTACGCTGTGTGTGTGTGTGTGTGTGTGTGTGTGTGTGTCTGTGTGTGTGTGTGTCTGTGTGTAGAGCCGTTACGGGTGACGCTGTCTCCTAAGAACCTGAAGACAGGCATCAGCAGCACGGTGATCTTGTCCTGTGCGGTCCAGGGCTCGCCCCACTACACCATGTCCTGGTTCCGCAACACCGAGCCGGTTCTGCCCGACCAGCACTTCTCCATCCAGGGGGCCAACAACGAGACGCTGTTCATCAGCGCCGCACAGAAACGCCACTCCGGGGCCTACC
>NC_137928.1:6360850-6368350 GCF_963457725.1 Sprattus sprattus
CTCCCCTCCTCCTCCTCTTCCCTCCTCTCCCTCCTCTCCCTTCCCCTCCTCCTCTTCCTCTCATCTCCTCTCCCCTCCTCCTCCTCTCCTCCTCTCCCCTCCTCTACCTCCTCTCCCTTCCCCTCCTCCTCTTCCTCTCATCTCCTCTCCCCACCTCCTCCTCTCCTCCTCTCCCCTCCTCTACCTCCTCTCCCTTCCCCTCCTCCTCTTCCCTCCCCTCTCCCCATGTCAACTCCATCTGATTGTGTTCTGCTTTCTCCTCTCTCTCTCTTTATGTATCTCTTATCTCTTCTCTGTCTCTCTACCTTTTCCTCTTTCTGTCTCATCCTCTGTCTGTCGCTCCTCTTCCTCTATTGCTCCATCCACTCTCCTTCTCTCTTCTCTCTATCTCTCTATTTCTCTCCCGCTCTCTATCCTTCTCTCTCTCTCTCTCTCTCTCTCTCTCTCTCTCTCTCGCTCTCTCTCTCTCACCTTCTCTCACCCTCTCTCCCTCTCTCACTCTCTCTCTCTCTCACCCTCTCTCTCTCTCTCACCCTCTCCCTCTCTCTATCCTTCTCTCTTTCTCTCTATCTCTCTTTCTATTTCTCTCCCCTCTTTCTCGCTCTCTTTCTTTTTTTTGTTCTCTCTCTCCTTCCATCAGGTCCTCCCAGCATCCGTGCGATGCGCAACATCACGGCCGTGGCGGGCCGCAACACCTTCATCAACTGCCGCGTGATTGGCTACCCGTACTACTCCATCAAGTGGTACAAGGACGGGATGCTGTTGCCGGACAACCACCGTCAGATGGTGTACGAGAACGGCACGCTGAAGCTCAGCGACGTGCAGAAGGGCATGGACGAGGGGGCCTACCTGTGCAGCGTGCTCATCTCCCCACAGGTCTTCATCACGCAGACCGTCTATGTCACAGTCAAAGGTGAGCCACAGGGGACAGGAGGGGGGCAGGAATGGAGGAGGAGTAGGGGCAGGAGTGGAGGAGGAGTAGGGGCAAGAGTGGGGCAGGAGTAGGGGCAAGAGTGGGGCAGGAGGGGGCCAGGAGTAGGGGCAAGAGTGGGGGCAGGAGTGAGGGCAAGACTGGTGGCAAGAGTGGGGCAGAATGGGGCAGGAGTAGGGGCAAGAGTGGGGCAGGAGTAGGGGCAAGAGTGGGTCAGGAGGGGGCCAGGAGTGGGGGCAAGAGTGGGGGCAGGGGTGGGGGCAAGAGTGGGGGCAGGACTGGGGGCAAGAGTGGGAGCAAGAGTGGGAGCAAGAGGGGGTCAGGAGTGGAGGAGGGGCGAAAGTGGGGCAGGAGTGGGGGCAGGAGTGAGGGCAAGAGTGGGGGCAGGAGTAGGGGCAAGAGTGGGGGCAGGGAGGCAGTGGTGAGGGGAGTCTTCGGCAGAGGGAGATGGCAGAGAGGCTGGACATGAGGGTGTGTGGGGTATGGTGGGTGTGTGATGAGGGTCACATAGGGTCACAGAGGCTGGATATTGAGGGGCCAGTGATGGATGCATAGGATCACAGGGGTCAGAGACTCTGGATATGGGTGTGTGTCACAGGATGGATGGTGGAAGATTGTGAGGGTCTTGCTGTGTGGGTGTGTTTGGCTGTAGGAGTGTAAGCAAGGGCTGCTAATGCTTATTCTAATGCTGATGTCCATCAGGTTGGTGTGGGTCAGGATTGTAATGTTTGGCTGTGGCTGTAGGAGTGTAAGGGTTGCTAACGCTAACACTAATTTTGTGGTTGTTCTGGTGCATCTCAGGATTGTAATGTTTTGGTGTTTGGCTTCCTGAAAGGATTAGAGCAAAAGCGTGAATGTACGCAGAGACAGCTGATCAGAAAAGACCAATTAGTGTAGAAATAATCAGCAGGCGACTGAAAGAAGGCGCTGGGCTCCAATGCAGCATACTCACACCGCAGGGCTCCAATGCAGCATATGCACACCGCAGGGCCCCAATGCAGTAGATGCACACCGCAGGACCCAAATGCAGTAGATGCACACCGTAGGTTCTAACGCAGTAGACGCACACCGCAGGGTCCCAAAGCAGTAGACGCACACCGCAGGTTCTAACGCAGTAGACGCACACCGCAGGTTCTAACGCAGTAGACGCACACCGCAGGTTCTAACGCAGTAGACGCACACCACAGGTTCTAACGCAGTAGACGCTCACCCCATGGCTCCAATGCAGTAGATGCACACCCCAGGGTCCCAATGCAGTAGACGCACACCGCAGGTTCTAACGCAGTAGACGCACACCGCAGGTTCTAACGCAGTAGACGCACACCACAGGTTCTAACGCAGTAGACGCTCACCCCATGGCTCCAATGCAGTAGATGCACACCCCAGGGTCCCAATGCAGTAGATGCACACCGCAGGGCCCCAATGCAGTAGATGCACACCGCAGGGCCCCAAAACAGTAGTTGCACACCTCAGGGCTCCAATGCAGTAGATGCACACCGCAGGTTCTAACGCAGTATACACACACCCCAGGGGCCCAAAGCAGTTCACGCACACCCCAGGGCTCCAATGCAGTAGATGCACACCGCAGGTTCTAACGCAGTATACACACACCGCAGGGCTCCAATGCAGTATACAGACACCGCAGGGCCCCAATGCAGTAGATGCACACCGCAGGGCTCCAATGCAGTATACAGACACCGTAGGGCTCCAATGCAGTAGATGCACACCGCAGGGCTCCAATGCAGTATACAGACACCGCAGGGCCCCAATGCAGTAGATGCACACCGCAGGGCTCCAATGCAGTATACAGACACCGCAGGGCCCCAATGCAGTAGATGCACACCGCAGGGCTCCAATGCAGTATACAGACACCGTAGGGCTCCAATGCAGTAGATGCACACCGCAGGGCTCCAATGCAGTACATGCACACCGCAGGGCTCCAATGCAGTAGATGCACACCGCAGGGCTCCAATGCAGTAGATGCACACCGCAGGTTCTAACGCGAAGCAAAGAAGGGCATCTTGCATGAAGCTGTTTTTCTTACTGGGCACATTTATTTGGTCATTTCATAACCTGCACACAGACCTAAGCAGCATCGAGGGTGGGCCGAGGTGTGCCTGATCAAAAAGGCAAGCTTTTCATAGGTATGGTTACGAGGGAGGGCGTTCTGACGCTTGTTTTTGAAATGTAACCTCCATCTGGGTTTTGGACATCTGGCAGGCGCATCGAATCTAATCTCTTCACGGTTTGACAGCGTAACATTGACCACTCAAATAAAAAAGTCATCGATAGGGGCTTGAAAGTGCAACCTAAAGTGAGAAAGCAAAATAAGGGAGAGAAAAGGAGGGAGAGAGATGCAGACAGGTAGATAGAAGGAGAATGATATGATGAGAAAAAGAGTGAGAGAGAGGCAGACAGGTAGACTGTTCATTAAATATGTTGTGTTGGCTACCAAAACTACCATATCAGTTGACATTTCAAAGTAGATCTATCTGAGTTCAGTACTGTTGCTTAGATAAGTAGGACCAACCACATGAAGTTGTTTTTCATGTCAAATACGAGTTGAGTTGTTGTAATAGTGAGTGTCAAGAATCGACAATCGACATCCTCTCTCTTACCTGTCATTACCTTATCACCCTTCTCAATGCCCTGTCAAATTGGGGCCCACTATCTTAATACAAATATTCTTTCACAAAGATATTTTGATAGATTTAGATCAAATGTATCTATCTTGCCAACTATCTACCTTAAACCCACATGTTGTGGAGTGGAGTGGAGTGGAGATTTAGATTTAGATTTACTGGCACAGATCCAGTTTAATCTGGTCCCAATCGCTAGGCTAGCAGAGCCACTCGCTATCTGAGTCACCTACAGCTTCATAAAAAACATCCCCTTTTCATTACAGACGCATTAAAAGAGGCTCCACCACGCTTCTTATTGGCTGCCTCCTCTCTTCTTCTGCAGGGATATGTTAATGTTTTAGTGTTTCTGCACATAATATTATGGCTGCCTCTAATACAATTTGTATTAGTTTGACTCACGGTGTCACCTGTTGCTAAGCAACATCGCGGCAGAGCAAAGATGGCGGCTGGGGATGTATCTGCATAGATCAGAGATTCATGTCTCATGAATCTCACAGAGGTGCTCCACTGAATGTTACCCTACACACACACACACACACACACACACACGCACACACACACACACACACACACTCACACACAGATGAGGCACAGACCTGCAGTAGACTCATCAGCTGACCGAGAGGGTTCCGCAATGGACTACTGCATTGATATTTAAATATTTTATTTCTTAAAAAGCAACCATTTTGAAATAGCATTTTTAATGCATATTCTCAAAACATCTCTTTTCTTTCAATACTTCAAGACCTCCATAGAAAGATTACTTAAAACATGTTATGCTTTGTGAGGTTAAGTAACATGTTATTGTGAGGTTAAGTAACACATTATTGTGAGGTTTAGTAACACATTATTGTGAGGTTTAGTAACACATTATTGTGAGGTTTAGTAACATGCTATTGTGAGGTTTAGTAACACATTATTGTGAGGTTTAGTAACATGCTATTGTGAGGTTTAGTAACACATTATTGTGAGGTTTAGTAACATGCTATTGTGAGGTTTAGTAACACATTATTGTGAGGTTTAGTAACATGCTATTGTGAGGTTTAGTAACATGCTATTGTGAGGTTAAGTAACATGTTATTGTTCTTGTTGAGGTCATGTAATTCTTGCGATTTCAAGAGGATCGAATTTCAGCCAATTCTATTTGTATTCAAAACCTATTGTATTGGCAGTAGGTGGCTTGTGTGTGTGTGTGTGTGTGTGTGTGTGTGTGTGTGTGTGTGTGTGTGTGTGTGTGTGTGTGTGTGTGGTACGCGTTAGAATCAAGTAGATGGGGTTTCTTTCACAGACGCATGAACACACTCTAACAGCCTTTGATTAGGGGGATTAGTGGCCGGGTGCAGCCTTTCGGCCACTCATCAATTACACAGGGACCCTAGTGTCACTGCGCGCACGCGTGTGTGTGTGTGTGTGTGTGTGTGCGCGTGCGTGTGTGTGAAAGAGAACCCTAGATACTGTCTGTATCCTTATTCTAAAAGAGCTTGAATTAAAAAAAACTGAAGTCTTTAATGTTATAGCATTGTGCAATTAGCCTTATCTCATGCTTGTGTGTGTGTGTGTGTGAGTGTGTGTGAGTGTGTGTGTGTGTGTGTGTGTGTGTGTGTGTGTGCCTGGATGACTGTGTGCAGGAACACCAGTATAAGGGAACACTGGCTCCAGTGTGTGTGTAGTATACTGGGCTGCTTGTCTTGTCCTGTCTGATTTAATTAGATGAATTTTAACGAGCTCTAGATTAAACCCCCAGATGTCTCCGGCGGAGCCCCCCACCTCAGTTTCCACGGCAACGCCATTATTCCCTCTGCCAATTGGGCTCTAATTAGAGCAGCTATTATGGGCTGTAGGGAAGGGTAGGGGGCCTGGATTACACTGCACATCATAAAGAGGGCTTATATGGCAGTCTACACCTCTGAATCTCAATGTCTCTCTCTCTCTCTCTCTCTCTCTCTCTCTCTCTCTCTCTCTCTCTCTCTCTCTCTCTCTCTCTCTCTCTCTCTATCTTCTCCTTAAACCACCTGTCCTCCCAATGCCCTTACCACCCTTATACAATCCTCAAAATAACCCCATCTTTATAATGAATCCTCTCTTTCTGATATCTACCTATCTATCCCTCTATCTATCCCTCTATCTATCCCTCTATCTATCCATCTACCTATCTATCTATCTACCTATCTATGCCTCTATCTATCCCTCTATCCATCTATCTATCTATCTACCTATCTATCCCTCTATATATCCCTCTATCCATCTATCTATATATCTACCTATCTATCTATCTATCTATCTATCTATCTTTTAATCGACCTATCAATCTATCTTTTTATCTATCTATCTATCTATTTATCTATCTATCTATCTATCTATCTATCTATCTATCTATCTTTTTATCGATCTATCAATCTATCTTTTTATCTATCTCTATCTATCTCTCTATCTCTCTATCTCTCTATCTCTCTATCTATCTATCTATCTATCTATCTTTTTATCGATCTATCAATCTATCTTTTTATCTATCTCTATCTATCTCTCTATCTCTCTATCTATCTATCTATCTATCTATCTATCTATCTATCTATCCCTCTATCCATCTATCTATATACCTATCTATCTATCTATCTATCTTTTTATCAATCTATCAATCTATCTTTTTATACATCTATCTATCTATCTATCTATCTATCTTTTTATCAATCTATCAATCTATCTTTTTATACATCTATCTCTCTATCTATCTATCTATCTTATTCTATCTCCCTCTCTTTTCTTCTTTCTTTCCTTCTTGCTATTATCATTCCATTCCACCCCATTCATTCATGCTTGTCATTCTCTTTTTTTCTTTCATTCTTTCTCCCTTCTTTCCATTCTTTGTCCATCCCTTTCTCTCTATCCCTCTCTTTCTCTCTTCCAGTCCCCCCTCTCATCCAGCCCTTCGACTTCCCGCCCACCTCCATCGGGAAGCTGATGTACGTGGCGTGCGTGGTGTCGTCGGGCGACATGCCGATCCGCTTCACCTGGCGCAAGGACGGCCAGGAGATCGTGCCCGGCGGCAACTCGGGCGTCACCATAGAGACCAAGGAGTTCATGAGCTCGCTGCAGATCTCCAAGGTGTCGCTCAAGCACAACGGCAACTACACGTGCATCGCCAGCAACGACGCCGCCACCGTCAGCACCGAGAGGCAGCTCATCGTCACGGGTGAGGACGGGGAGAGCATATAAGTCTTATTATAAAACACACACACATACACACACACACACACACACACACACACACACACACACACAAACACGCGCGCGCACACGGTGAGACAGCTCATCGTCACGGGTGAGGAAGGGGAGAGCAAGGAGAACGGTTTTAAAATGACTTCTAACTAAAATAGAAGGGTTTTAAAATGACTTCTTACTAAAATAGTCTGAAATCAAAATTAGAATCAGAATCAGAATCATGTTTATTGGCCTAGTACATTTTCATATACAAGGAATATTTTCTGGGTTTAGCTGCTCTCAATGTACTTGAACTGAAAATATGCAGTATATCACAACAATGGGGGAGGTTCAAAACAGCTCAAGATCCAGGAATACAGGGTCCCATGTACAGGTTAACATGGGGTACAACTTCTTATTTCTTTTTAAATAGAAATTGAATAGTGTGAGCATATTATACACATGCTTTAAATGGATGATATAGATCATAATTCTACATATAGTCATTCAAATCCTTAAATATATGACAGATTTGAACTTGCTTTGCTAGGAGTGGAAGGAGGATGTGGTTAACTACGGCTATCAGGCCTGAGGCCAAAGACCAGCAGAGGTGGAGAGCTAGAGCTAGAGAAGTCAAGAAGGAGGTATGATTAGAGAAGCTGGCAAGAGAGAGAGAGAGAGAGAGAGAGAGAGAGTGAGGGAGAGAGAGAGAGAGAGAGAGAGAGAGGC
>NC_137928.1:6395850-6400850 GCF_963457725.1 Sprattus sprattus
TTTCTCGTCCTTTCTATGTGCTTTTCTTTCATCTCCAATGTCTCTGTGTGTGTGTGTGTGTTCGGTGTGTGTGTGTGTGTGTGTGTTTATGTATGTGTGTGTGTGTATGTGTGTGTGTGTGTGTTTGTTTCTCAATTGCGTGTGCAGTCCACCGGTCCCTCTGTGTCAATTTGTGCCCCGGGGTGGCCTCACCTAGGCCTGCTGAGCTCTGCCGATCGTTCACACTCGGAAGACTATCTGTTTATTGATTGCCTTTTTTCCTGTGTTCTTTTTCACTTGTTAACTATCCGTCTTTCTCATTACAAGGCTCCGATAGCGTTAAACACACACACACACACACACACACACACACACGCACACACACACACGATAGCGTTCTCTCTGCCTGCGCTCGTTCACTCACTCTCTCATTCCGGCAGGCAACGCTGTGCCATTGTGTTGGGGCTATTGTGTTTTTTGTGTTTTTTGTTGTCGTTGTTCTTCTGTCAGATGTAACTGTCATTTCAAATTACCGAGCCTTTGCAGTTCCTTGTGTTTATCTGTGTGTTTGTGTCTTTGTGGTCGAAGGTCAATGAGAATATATTCTAAACATTACGGAGTGGATTAAGGATTATGAGCTCCTGACGTAGATTTGACCTTATACTTTCAGTTGTTTTTATTATGGATTCCAGGTATTTTGTCCCTCTGTCTCTCAAGCTCATCCTTTTCTTGTCTTCATCTCTCTCTCTCTCTCTCTCTCTCTCTCTCTCTCTCTCTCTCTCTCTCTCTCTCTCTCTCTCTCTCTCTTTCTCTCTCTCTCCGTTGGCTTATACAACTCTCATCATTTCACTTCCATGTATTTTATCAAGGTCATCAGGGGGGCAGGCTTAGGTCCACACAACTACACAAACAGTACCGCCACACCGCTCATGCTAGGCACTAATGCCCTCTCTCTCTCCCTCTGGAAGTCAAATACAAAAGAGAAGGAGGGAGAGATGGAGATACGAAACGAAAGAAACAGAGAGAAAGGTGAATAGAGAAACAGACAGAGAAGGAAAGAGAGAAAATGAAATAAAGAGAGTGATATAGAGAGGGGGGAAAGAGATAGAGAGAGGGAGGAAAGAGAGAGGGAAAAAGAAAAGGAGAGAGAGGGGGAGAGAGAGAGAGGGGGAGAGAGACAGATGAAAAGAGAGAGAGGGAGAGAGGGAGGGAGAGAGAGGAAAAGAAAGAGAGAGAGAGAGGAAAAGAAAGAGAGAGAGAGAGAGGGAGAGAGAGGGAGAGAGGAAGATGGAGAGAGAGAATAAAAAAGAGAGAGAGAAAGAGAGAGAGAGAGAGGGAGAGAGGAAGATGGAGAGAGAGAATAAAAAAGAGAGCGAGAAAGAGAGAGAGAGAGAGAGGGAGAGAGAGAGAGAGAGAGAGAGAGAGACAGATGAAAAGAGAGAGAGGGAGAGAGGGAGGGAGGGAGAGGAAAAGAAAGAGAGAGAGAGAGGAAAAGAAAGAGAGAGAGAGGGAGAGAGAGAGAGAGAGAGAGAGAGGGAGAGAGGAAGATGGAGAGAGAGAATAAAAAAGAGAGAGAGAAAGAGAGAGAGAGAGAGAGAGAGAGAGGAAGATGGAGAGAGAGAATAAAAGAGAGAGAGAGAAAGAGAGAGAGAGAGAGAGAGAGGGAGAGAGAGAGAGAGAGAGAGAGAATAAGACCGTCTCCAGGTCAATCCCTTTGATGTGCCACCCCCTTTATGCTGCCATCTGCCACAGCAAGTCAGGGCCCAAATCCTGGGGCAGATAATCGCAGCCGGCGCCATATTGGGCCTCCATTTACATAAATGCCCAGTCAGCACACACACACACACACACACACACACACACACACACACATAGAGACTCCATTTCTCCTTATCTGTATCTGTCCTCAATCCTGTCTGTCTCTGTCTTTTTGTTTATTTAACTGTAATACTTACATACAAATAAACATGAATACAAAATATAAGCACACACACACCCTCCACATACACTCCCACACATACATAATAGACACACACACACACACACACACACACACACACACACACACACACACACACACACACGAACACACACACACACACACATACACAGACATACATACATACTCAGACACACACATAGACACACATATATACTCAGACACACACACAGACACACATACACACACACACACATACACAACCTCTATGAAATGCCGGACCACAAAGGGTGGTGTTTAAACTGAAAGCTCAGTTCTTAGGCAGCGGTGATGAGCTACAGGGCTCTGGCGCCCTCTAGTGGCTAGTCTTGGTCATGCCTACTCACCCACAGCAGGCTGGCAGCAGGTTTCAGCACACAGAGAGAGCTGAGGAGGTCTCCGGGGACTGGGCACTGACTTCATCTTTCATCTTCGTCTTTCTTTCATTTCCTGTCCTTGTTTCTTATTTCCAAGTGTCTTTCTCTCTCTCTCTCTTTTATTCTCTCTCTCCCTCTTTTGTTTGGCTCAGTATCCACCCACCACAAACATGTAGTTATTCCAGATCATACAGGGTTTTTTGGGTAGATTTGACTATATCAGAGAGATTGCATTTTAATATCACTTCTCACAATCTACACGTCCATACCATTACGCCTTTTCATTAATGGATATACACGGTGAATAGGACCTTTTTCTTCGCAATTCATTTATGCTGTTTCTGTGTATGCGATAAAGTCAAAGGGGTCAGCACTGTGTCTAACAGCACGTGTGTGTGTGTGTGTGTCTGGTGTGTCTGGTGTGTGTGTGTGTGTGTGTGTGTGTGTGTGTGTGTGTCCAGGCTTCGTGCTCCAGTACTCGGTGGACAACACGGAGGAGTGGCGTGACGTGTTCATCAGCTCTAGCGAGCGCTCCTTCAAGCTGGACAACCTGCGCTGCGGCACCTGGTACAAGGTCAAGCTGGCCGCCAAGAAC
This sequence comes from Sprattus sprattus, assembly GCF_963457725.1. Classification (NCBI taxonomy): domain Eukaryota; kingdom Metazoa; phylum Chordata; class Actinopteri; order Clupeiformes; family Clupeidae; genus Sprattus; species Sprattus sprattus. Next base: position 6,398,780 of record NC_137928.1, read on the forward strand.
AGCGTCGGGGCGGGACGCATCAGCGAGATCATCGAGGCCAAGACCCACGGGAGAGGTGAGGGCAGAGGGTTCCCCTTGACGCACACACACACACACACACACACACACACACACACCACGTAATCATACACACACACATACCCACACAAACACACACAAACCCTACATAATCACACACAAACAACACTCACACACCATCTCCCACACACACACACACACACACACACACACAAGCTGCTCCTCCCAACTCTGGATGTGTGTGTGTACGTGTGTGTGTCAGTCAAGAATTAGTGATAGTTATGACTGACAATGCAGTCATAGGTTTAAAAATGACCTATGACCTCTGACTTAGGACAAAATACCCCCCCCCCCCCCCCTCCCATTCTGAAAGCCGATCTAAAGGGTTGACGCTAGGGAGGCAGAAAGCAATAAACCCACCTGAAGTGTCATTAGACTGGAGGTCTAATTAAGCATTGAGCATTTACGTAAGGTGAAGAGGTTTAGGAATAAGCATTTAAGGTGGAGAGGTTTAGGAATAAGCATTTAAGGTGGAGAGGTTTAGGAATAAGCATTTAAGGTGGAGAGGTTTAGGAATAAGCATTTAAGGTGGAGAGGTTTAGGAATAAGCATTTCAGGTGGAGAGGTTTTAGGAATAATGATTTAAGGTGGAGAGGTTTAGGAATAAGCATTTCAGGTGGAGAGGTTTTAGGAATAATGATTTAAGGTGGAGAGGTTTAGGAATAAGCATTTAAGGTGGAGAGGTTGAGGAATAAGCATTTAAGGTGGAGAGGTTTAGGAATAAGCATTTAAGGTGGAGAGTTTCAGGGTTTTAGGGATTTAAGGTAGAGAGGTTTAGGAATAAGCAGTTAAGGTGGAGAGGTTTAGGAATAAGCATTTAAGGTGGAGAGGTTTAGGAATAAGCATTTCAGGTGGAGAGGTTTTAGGAATAATGATTTAAGGTGGAGAGGTTTAGGAATAAGCATTTAAGGTGGAGAGGTTTAGGAATAAGCATTTAAGGTGGAGAGGTTTAGGAATAAGCATTTAAGGTGGAGAGGTTCAGGGTTTTAGGGATTTAAGGTAGAGAGGTTTAGGAATAAGCATTTAAGGTGGAGAGGTTTAGGAATAAGCATTTAAGGTGGAGAGGTTTAGGAATAAGCATTTAAGGTGGAGAGGTTTAGGAATAAGCATTTAAGGTGGAGAGGTTCAGGGTTTTAGGGATTTAAGGTAGAGAAAGCTAGCAGGTGTGAGACACCCCTACCACTGACACAAGGATGTAAGCATCTAGGTTTCATATCTGCTCTCTTGAGCTATACTGACACACACCGCCTTACCTGAGGAGTGCTAGAGAAATCCTGCTTAACTCTCTATCTCTCTCCCTCTCTCTCTCTCTCCCTCTCTCTCCCTCTCTCTCCCTTTCTCTCTCTCACCCTTTCTCTCTCCCTCTCTCTCTCTTTCTCTCACGCTCTCTCACTCTCTCACTCGCTCTCCCTCCCTCTCTCTCTCTCCCTCTCTCTCTCCCTCCCTCCCTCTCTCTCTCTCTCTCTCTCTCCCTCCTCCAGAGCCCCAGTTCAATAAGGACCAGCCTCTGTTCACGCACATCAACTCGACGCACGCGCGGCTCAACCTGCAGGGCTGGACCAGCGGGGGCTGCCCCATCAACGCCGTCCTGCTGGACTTCCGGCCCAAGGGCACGTGGGCGTGGCAGAGCGTGCGTACCAACGCCTCGGCGGACATCTTCCTGGCAGAGCTGCGCGAGGCCACCTGGTACGAGCTCAAGATGAAGGCCTGCAACAGCGCCGGCTGCGGCAACCAGACCTCGCAGTTCGCCACGCTCGACTACGACGGCAGTGAGTGTCTTCTTTAGCGCATGTGTGTGTGTGTGTGTGTGTGTGTGTCTGTGTGTGTGTGTGTGTGTCTGTCTACTAGTATACTGTCTGCCAGGTTCTAGGGTTCCTGTCTAGCTCTGTGCCCCTGAAACCTGATACCTTTGGGCCCCTAATACCTTTGGGGCCCTAAAACTTTTGGGGCTCTAAAACCTGAAACCTTTGGGGTCCCCACTCCCAGTGTGCTC
>NC_137928.1:6403350-6413350 GCF_963457725.1 Sprattus sprattus
AAGGGCAGGAGTTTAAGGAGTGTGTGTGTGTGTGTGTGTGTGTGTGTGTGTGTGTGTGTGTGTGTGTGTGTGTGTGTTAAGCGCCCAAATGCTTCACTTGCCCCCTTATCTGACTGTGTTTGTCTCCCTCTGCTCTGTCCCCTGCAGATGCCAAGAGCCTGGCCGAGATGCTGATCAGGTAAGGAGAGGAGCAGTACCGCTCACACCACTCCACCCACATGGAGCCAACATCATCCATATGCAACATCCTGCCTTAGCTTCTAATTAACTAAGTGTATTTGTGTGTGTGTGTGTGTGTGTGTGTGTGTGTGTGTGTGTTTGGGGTTTGTGTGTATGCGCATGCTCTTGCACATGTTTGTGTTTGTTTGTGTGTGTGTGTGTGTGTGTGTGTTTCCGTGTGTGCCTTGCTTTTGTCCCTGGAGCAGTAAGAACAATCGCAGCTTTGACACCCCAGTGAAGGGACCCCCCCAAGGGCCGCGACTCCACATCGACATCCCCCGAGTACAGCTCCTCATCGAGGACAAGGAGGGGATTAAACAGATTGGTCAGTCACGTCCATGTGAGTGAGCGTGTGTGTGTGTGTGAGTGTGTGTGTGTGTGTGTGTGTGTGTGTGTGTGTGTGTGTGTGTGTGTGTGTGTGTGTGTGTGTGTGTGTGTGGAAGCGTGTGGGGATGGTTTTTAGGTGTGTGTATTTATGTTTGTTTGTGTTTAATTTACTTCCTGATGTACTGAGAGCAGAATAGTAACCAGAGGCCCGTCTTTTTATTGGTGAAACTTAATGTTTAGAGAAATTTAAACGTGTTTCATTTTAGTATATTTTGATGTCCATGCCACTGTGAGTTTTGAAAAAAACGTTTCTGAATTTATTCTGATAGGTGAGGACAAGGCCACCATACCAGTGACAGACACAGAGTTCAGCCAATCAGTGAACCCGCAGAGCTTCTGCACAGGCGTGTCTGTACATCACCCCGCCCTCATCCAGAACACTGGCCCTTTGATTGACATGTCAGACATCAGACCAGGCACAAGTGAGTCATCTGCAAGCATCTCACATAATAAAACTATTCTCTTCTATTCTATGTTGTTTTATTCTTTTCTTCTCATCTATCTATATATCTACAAGTGTATATCTATCTATCTATCTATCTATCTATAAGAGTATCTATCTATCTATCTGTCTACAATTGTATCTATATATCAATAAGTGTATCTATCTACAAGTATATCTATATATCTATCTATCTATAAGTGTATCTATCTATCAATAAGTCTATCTATCTATCTATCTATCTATCTATCTATCTATCTATCTATCTATCTATATATTTGTCTATTTATCTATCTATCTATCTTTCTTTCTTTCTTTCTTTAATTATTTTCTTTCTTTTATTATTCATGTCCTCCCTCTCGTTCCACTCCATTCTGGTGACGATGGGAGGATATGCGCTTCTTAATCTATCTATCTATCGGGCCCTTGTTGTTTTTCCTCTATGTTTCTTTGCTTCCTCTGTTTTAAATATTCTCACTCTCTTCCATGTTATCTTTCTATCTCTCTCTCTCTCTCTCTCTCTCTCTCTCTTCTCTCTCTCTCTCTCTCTCTCTCTCTCTCTCTCTCTCTCTCCTCTCTCTCTCTCTCCCTCTCTTCTCTCTCCCTCTCTCTCTTCTCTCTCTTCAGACCCAGTGTCAAGGAAGAGTGTGAAGTCAGCCCACAGCACACGGAACCGCTACTCCAGCCAGTGGACCCTGACCAAGTGCCAGGCCTCGACGCCGGCACGCACCCTCACCTCCGACTGGCGCACCGTGGGCTCGCAGCACGGCATCACCGTCACCGAGAGTGACAGCTACAGCGCCAGCCTGTCACAGGACACAGGTATGGGTACACACACACACACACACACACACATACATACACGCACACATACATGTGGACACACACGCAAAGATACATACATCCACAAACACACTTGGGACACACACACACACACCCATGCATGCACAGAAACATACACACACACACACACACACACACACACACACACACACACACATACACGCACACATAAATGTGGACACACACACAAAGATACATACATACATCCACAGACACTCTTGTGACACACACACACACACACCCATGCATGCACAGAAACATACAGGAACACACACACACACACACACACAGAAACACAAGCTCTAATCTGAATTAATCTTAATCCTCATACTTCATGTATATCTATCTATCTATCTATCTATCTATAAGTGTATCTATCTATCAATAGGTCTATCTATCTATCAGTCTATCTATCTATCTATCTAGTGTGTTTCTATGTGTGTCAGTGTTGTAGTGGAGCGTGACCTCTCTCTCCTCCTCCTCTCTCCACGCCGTCTGGCAGATAAGGGTCGCAACAGCATGGTGTCGACGGAGAGCGCCTCCTCCACCTACGAGGAGCTGGCGCGGGCCTACGAGCACGCCAAGCTGGAGGAGCACCTGCAGCACGCCAAGTTCGAGATCACCGAGTGCTTCATCTCCGACAGCTCGTCCGACCAGATGACCACGGGTACCAACGACAACGCGGACAGCATGACGTCCATGAGCACGCCGTCCGAGCCCGGCATCTGCCGGTTCACCGCCTCCCCGCCCAAACCGCAGGACTACGACCGTGGCAAGAACGTCGCCGTGCCTATCCCACACCGTGCCAACAAGAGTGAGTGGACAGAAGATATCAGAAGGCCGTGTAGAAATAAGAGTGAGTGGACAAGGATATTACCGACCTTTCTGTGCTGAAATATGACTGATTGGACATGAGATATAAGAATGCCGTGTAGAAATATGAGTGATTGGACAGGAGATATCAGAATCATGTGTAGAAATATGAGTGATTGGACATGAGTTATAAGAATGCTGTGTAGAAATATGAGTGATTGAACATGAGATATAAGAATGCTGTGTAGAAATATGAGTGATTGAACATGAGATATAAGAATGCTGTGTAGAAATATGAGTGATTGTTCAGGAGATATCAGAATGTTGTGTAGAAATATGAGCAAGTCCTGTTTTGAGAAGTGGGTATACCCAATGCTGACTGAAAAATAAGTGGGTATACTCCCTATACCTGCATATACCCTGGACTACACCACTGGTCATATCCCTCAGTGCGTCCTAACCTGCCCCCCCTCCCCCTGACTCTTTCCCCAGGTGACTACTGCAACCTCCCCCTCTACATGAAGACGGATCCGTTCTTCCGCAAACAGGCGGAGCTGCACGACCCGTGTCCGGTGGTGCCGCCGCGCGAGGCGTCCATCCGCAGCCTGGCGGCGCGCGCCTACCACACGCAGGGCCGGCACATGACCCTGGACTCGTCCAAGCAGCAGGCGCTCACGCTGGCCCACGCGGGCCTCAGCAGCCTCACCAGCTCCGGTTCCGCGTCCATCTCGTCCGGACCGCCCTCCCTCAGCGCCACCGGGAGCAGCTCCACGGTAGGCGGCGGAGCGAGCGGGGCGGTGGGGAGCAGCGGTGGCGGCGCCTGCGGGGCCTCGGGAGGAAGCGGACCCAGCTCCGGCACCTCCACGCTCCCCCAGAGGACTCTCACCATGCCCGGCTCCGGCTCGGCGGCGGTGGCGGCCGCGGCAGCAGCGGCGGCCGCCGCCTCGGCCTCCGGCTCCGGCTCCGGGGCCTCCGGGCAGAACCCCGCCTCTTCCAGCAAGGTGGGCGGCTCCAGAGACTCTCTGCTAGAGAGCAGCTCGTCCGGGCTGGGCAGACTGCAGAAGCAGAGCGCCGGCGCCTACTCCAAGTCCTACACACTGGTGTAGCGCTGTGCCGCGGGTGGGGTGGGGTGGGGGGGCGTTCAGCACCAGTGAGGAGAGGGGAGGATGGCAGGGGGGTCCGGTATCCCTTCCTCCTGCATCCGGGGGGAGGTTTTGGGAACGGGGTTTCCCAGGGAGAGGGGCCAGGGGCACGTGCACACACACACACCTGTGAGCCAGCTGTCTTTTTTGTCACGCGTGACGGCGTGGTGTGACGTGACGAGGTGGAGAGGATTTAATCATCACAGGGGTTTTTCTCGTCCTCTCTCTTTCTTTCTGTCCCGGCCGTTCTTTCTCTTTTTTTATCCTCCTTCTATCAATCTTTTCATCTAGCTGTTCCTCTCTCTTTCACTACAACTCTCTCTCTCTATCCCTCCATCCTTGCTCTAACATTTGAGATAAATGCCAAACCTAATACTCTCAGTTCACATTTCACTCATGTTTTACTGCCTCACTCTTTCTCTTCCTCTCTCTCTTTTCATCTCTCTCTCGATCTATCTCTTCCACCCCTTCAGTTTGTTATTTTTTGAGGTCATCCCCGGTTGCTCGCTGTCAAAGACACCTTGGACCTTATGCACGAAATACTTTCCATGTGCACTTGTTTTTTTTATAGTTTTTCCTCTTCTTCTTCTTTTGAAGGTAGGAAGTACCATTTTAAGATATATATATATATAAATATATATATCTGCACACATTAACCGTCCTTGATGTATTAGGCTGTTATTGTTACTGTTTTTTTTTCTGGTTTGTTTTTTTGGGATTCTTTTGAGAAAAAAAAGAAAAAAAACAAAAGCGAAGAAAAACATCTTTTGGTGGAACCTGTTTCATACTCTGGCTGTCAGCCACGGAAAGTGCTTATGCATAAACTCCAACCCAACCTTGGTGTCTCTCTCGCCCCCCAACACCCCAACCCGCCCTGCCCTGCCCTGCCTCCCCCTACCCCACCCCACCCAACCCCACGCCTGTCTGGACTGGACAAGGACTAAACTCACAACATAAACAATTGAAAGACTGAGGTCTCAGTCGCCATACAGTATTTGCGTCTTTGGGGTTTCCTTTCCTTTAATGCAATTGATTACACATTATAGAATATTATTGACTGTTTTATAGACAAAGCTGAAGAAAAAGAGAGAAAAAAAAAAGCGACGTGTCTGGATTCTTCTTCCTGGAAGATGGAAGGGAATTGTATTTTTTCATAATTTGGCTTTTTTTCATGTTATGTTTTTTTGTCTTTTTTTTTGTTTTATTTCTTTCTTTTTTTTTTTAAGAAAAAAAAACTCAATGATGAACTTTGTGCACTAAAGGAGAGTGAAGAGGAAACCACGGAGATACCCTGCCCTGTCCCACACCTGTGTGTGTGTGTGTATGTGTGTGTGTGAACGCGCGTGTGTGTTGATATGTGTGTGTGTGCGCGTCTATAACATGTAAATACATATATACATGAGCACATGCGGATGGCACAAACATCACAGGAGGACTGGTTTTGATCACCTGTGTGTGTGTGCTTGCCTGGCAGAATACGGTGTGTGTACCGTACCGGTTGCTTGTTGTTCCAACTTTTGTTTGTTTGTTTGTTTGTTTTGCCCCTAAGTTGAGATGGCTCAGTGGACAGCCGTCCTGTAGCTGTGCTGTGTAATAAGGGTTGGGTGGAGCGTGGTCTTGGCTTAAGTAACGTGTAGCGCTATCAAGGAGAGGGTACGGAGAAGTGGAGGAGAAGAGAGAGGAAACAAAAAGAGAGAGAGAGAGAGAGAGAGAGAGATGGGCTGAGAATTGGAGAAGGAAAATCTACAAACATCACTCCTGAGGCTTGTGTAAGCCATTGCCCACCCCTCTCTCTCTCTCTCTCTTTCTCTGTCTGTCTGTCTGTCTTTCTCTCTGTCTCTCTCTCTCTCTCTCTATGTTTGTCTGTCTCTCTCTATGTTTGTCTCTCTTCTTTGCCAAGGTTCTCATTCTCCTGAGTAAAGGTCTGGTAGAATCTGTGTTCTTTTCCTTTAGGTTTTGGTTTAATGTGTTGCCAGAACCCCCACCCCCCATCCCCTTCTACCCCCAGCCACTCTTATACCACCCCCCCACCCCCTCAAACACACACACACACACCTTTCTTTCCCAGTCTCACTGTGACCGCTTGCCCCCCCCCCCCAAAAAGGAGGCATGCAGGGGTCTGCCCAGATCTCTGCCAGAAGTGGTGACTGTCTGGGGAGGTAGGCCGAGAGGAGGAAGAGAGTGAGAATCGCGTAAAGAAAAAAGAAAGAGAAGAGAATAGATAGATAGATACACTGGAGTACGTTGCTTTAAGGAGAAAGAAAAGGAGAGAGAAAAGAAGAAATAAGGAAAGGGAACACTGAGCAGCAGACATGGAGAGTGCAGAGGTTGGTGTAGGACAGCGGTGTCTGCCCTAAGAGGAGTAGCTAGCATTTCTGTATTTGTTTTTGTTTGCATCTTTCGGTTCCCCCCTCTTTTTATTCGTGTGGGAACCTGGTTCCCCTGCCCCCGCCACACCTAGCTTTAGATGATTACAATTACAGTACAGCCCAGGGTGAGGGGCGAGAAGGGGAGTTATGGGCGGGGAGGAAGGCAGTACTGCCACCCTTCTGGAAACCACGTGGGTCTCAACAGACAAGATGTGTTACAGGCAGACTCTTCCCCCTGGAAAACACAACCCACGCGTGTCCATGAAATGGAATGCATTACCCTCCTCCCCCCCCCAACACATCAGATGTACTCTGCTGACCCCCCACCCCCACTAGAAGCCCGCCCCATGACGTAAGAAGAAAGAGATCCAGCCAAGTAGATATGACTCTCCCAAATGATTTCAATGGCAAGACAAAAATCACATCAGGGCGACTGCAATAGGAAGAACGAACAATGAAATGAAATGAAAATATATTACCATATTTGTTGTCAAAATATATACATATATATTTCTATCTAAAGATATAGTGAATATATAAATGTGAGAACAGAGATATAATGCCATATCTAATTGAAAAAAAAAAAGTTTTATTTTAAAAATAATAATTTGAGACAATCGCTCAGTGGGAAGATCTGCAGGGTGAGGTAAGAGGGATAGATCTTGACTAGGGAAGAAAAGAAAGAGAGAGAGAGAGATAGATGGAGAAGACTTAAACGGGTAGCACAACCAAGAAAGAGAGTGACGATGAGGTGAGTGAGAGAGAGAGAGAGAGGAAGAGGAAGAGATGAATGGTTGAAGAAGGAGAAGTGTGGTGAGCCTGGAGCTGATAAGCAATGTGAGTGTGTCCAGAGTCTTGCTCTTGCACAGCCTATAGGGGAAGACAACAACAAGACAGCTTTGTTCCTTCATTGCCTAGTATCTCACCTGATCCTGTGTGGTACGGTGGCTCACATAGTCCAAACTTGTCCGGTTGACTTGGATAACTGCAAACAACTCCTCAAACACCTGGCCGACATTCCTCCTGGCTTGGTAATGAGATGATCTCATTGGCTCAGTGGCTAAGTTCTATTTCTTTGGGCCGGGTCCTGATCTGATTGGGCGGGCAGGCACAGGATCAGGATCAGGTCCACCCGGAGCCAATGAGGTTTATCCAGAACCAGAACACTTTAGGGGAACCCACCCCACTGCGTGGATGACTCCGAAACACAATCCTCCATTCATATATGATGAGTGTGAGAGGAAGAGTCACGGGACAAACTCCACTGTTGTGGGGGGTATATAGGACAAGCACTGAGTCATGTCATGCACAACCAAATGATATCTAAAGATCTCTAGTAGATGGGCAGAGTGCAAAGCAACAGGGCCCATGTGCGAGTGAAAAACCTTCCCTTTGGTTGCTAGGGGGGATAACTAGAAGAAATCTACAAGTGCACAACCAAATCACATGGTACATGGAAGTAAATCTCTCGCCTTGTGGCCATGTCAACACAACCAATAAAATCAGGTGAACAAGAGTGCATGGGTTGAGTCAAAGCCACCCATTGGTTGTCAGGTGAAGGTCTCGTGCGCACACACAGCCAATGAGGAAGTGTGGGATTCCAGCAGAAAGCCTGAGGTGTGTGTGTGTGTGTGTGTGTGTGTACGCCCCCCGCTGTACGTGTCCAGCTCTTATCCCGCCACAGAAGTAGCAAAATGAACGTTAAGACGTTCACGCATGTGTGTGTGTGTGTGTGTGTGTGTCTTTGTGTGTGTGTGTGTCTGTGTGACCGCGCATGCACGTTGCTGAAAAGCCACCAGAACTAATGCAACTTCTTCAGCTGTACTCCCTCACCCAAGCGAAAGGTTTAAGGTTAAAGCTTAACCAACTGTATTCCACACAAAAAATATAAAATCTGCTCTGTTTTTATTTGCCAACTAATAAACATGGAATTAGATATTCTAGCTCAGATTTTCATTCTATAGAAAATTTAAATTGCACAAAGGGAAAAAGTGGTCTATTGGCCTAATATCCTCCTTCAGGCAAAGCCTGTAAAGTCTGATTTAAACACTGGGAGACGAACACTAACACTTCTCAAGTCATTCACAATACTGGACTGGTTTCCAATGTCATAATCCCTTTCTAATCATATTGCCCTGTTCTGACTTAAAGTCGAACAGATCCGAACACAAACGCGTTATCTCGGTATGGGAGTCTAAAGACTTAAAGTCGAACAGATCCGACCCAAACATGTTATCTCGGTATGGGAGTCTAAAGACTTAAAGTCGAACAGATCCGACCCAAACGTGTTATCTCGGTATGGGAGTCTAAAGACTTAAAGTCGAACAGATCCGACCCAAACGTGTTATCTCGGTATGGGAGTCCAAAGACTCTGCCATGCATGGTTTAATCGTGCCATACCTCGGAGGACGTTTACTTGAGTCAAAGAAGCTCAGCAGCAGCCCGGCCCCCGACCAACAGACGAACTAAACGATAAACACTCGAGCAGACTAAGGAACACAGACAAACTAAACAATAAACACTCGAGCAGACTAAGGAACACAGACGCACCAAACGATAAACACCCACGCCGACTTAGGAACACAGAGCACCACTGAATCAACAGGAAAGACATAAAAGCCTGTCTATGAAAGCCTGTCTATGAAAGCCTGTCTAACAGCCATTACTACGTACACATAAACGCTGTCAGGTCACAAACTAACAGTGACTGGAACCTAAATGTGGAAATACAGTATGCATGTGTAGGTGCGTGTGTGTTTATGTGTTTACCTGTTCAGGTTGGATTGTTGGTAACGATAACCGATAGGGCATATGATGCCCACCCCACACACTTTAGCCCAGAGGGCGGCTGGCTGCAGGCTAAGATCCCAGAATCCCCTGTGGTCAGGGCCTTGTCTCTACTTCAGTGAGTTGCCTGTGGCTTGAGCAAACACATTTGAATTTGTTCCATTTTGTTTTGGCTGTTTGTTTGTCGGTGATAGATATCCTCTCCCCATTGCTTTTTTTAATTTGAAACGTTCCTTCGAATGATTTAATAATGTTTCGTTCTGGAGGGAAAAAAACAGAGATGTGTCGTGAAGCAAATGGGGGCAGGCCTGTTTTAGCCAATCCAAAATCAGGGACTCCCTAGCTCCAGCCAATCACAGGAGAAGCCACAAGCTTATTGGACGGAGTCAGGAAATCAAAACTCTATGCCCAACCTCCCTGTTTCTCCAACCCCGCCCCCTTTTGTCCCTTAACCAATCAAACCCCCCCGCCCCCTCCTCTTTACCCGTAGAGTCTCCGTGTCAGCATAATTTCTAATCTACAAAGAAATACTCTTGTATATAAGAAAGTGTTTTGTATAAATAACTACTATTTTCAAACTCTGCAGATGAAACCAGGGCACAATTTAAAGTTTCATGAAAGTTATAACTTTAAATGTGAGGCGATTCAAATAAAAAAAGACAAAAAAATATATATATACCTTACACTGATTTTCGAATGGGGCACAAAAAAACCCAGAATAGAAAAAGTCTGACTTTTTTCCCCTTAATTTTTAAAAATGAATTTTGTTGACTTTTATTAATTTCTGTTGATTGTTTGATTTGTTTATATTTTGGTTTCATTTTTACTTTTCGGTTTATATTGAAGAAAAATGGCATTGCATGCTCTGAATATTTTGCTGGTTATTAAAAGTAAAATGGAGACAAGAGATTCAAAGGACTAAACGTGGAAAAAAAAGTTGAAACATGCTGAGGGGGATTCCTAAACTTTTATGGAAAAGTTGCTTCAATTTGCAATTG
>NC_137928.1:6425850-6475850 GCF_963457725.1 Sprattus sprattus
ATAAAATGGCCGATCGACACCTGATGTTGCTCAGCTTGCTGTAGGAATCAGAGCACTAAAGATGCCCCTGCTGAGAGGAGACACACTGACACACACACACACACACACACACACACACACACACTTTTCCTCTCACGCACACAACCTGCAGTAGCCCAGGTAGCCTAAGTCTAGTAAAGAGCTTTGTGGTACAGAAATAGGCAGCTTGTAATCTGTTCCCTCTGTGCACAAAAACATTGAAACGTTTATCCCCACAGTCATACATTGGAACCAGAATGGAACCAACCTGGTCTGCACAATATACTTTCTCCCCCTTGCCTGCCCAACCCACCCTACTCGCTCTCCCTCTCCATGGTCTTCAAAACCACTTTTCTGCATGGATAGTCAGCACTGACCCTGAAACTGATGCCCCAGTATGAACAGTCACAGAGCCAAGATGGAGAATCGACTCACCTTGAAGGGCGTTTGGGTTGTGTTACGTGAATTTGGGTCACACACAGAGGGCGGCAAATTAATCTGTGGATTTGTGTCCACATTTAGAGCTGTCGAAACACCGGGAAGGGACACCGGGGAGGCCTTCCACACTAAAGTAATTCCGAGAACACACTGAGGGGGGGAGAAAATTGGCTGCAACACACAAAAGGACTCGCACATCTACCTGCCAAAGAACAGATAGGTGTAAGGAGATGGGTGCCAGGAGCCCTGTGATCCTTGATTGTGAACATCACTATTCAGACTCTATTCATTTTGTGCGGGTATTACTATTTATTTGTGGGTGGGTTTTTATGTCTTTGTTTGTGTGTGTATGTGCGCGTGTTCGGTGTGTGTGTGTCTGCGCGTGTTGAGTGTGTGTGTGTGTGTGTGTGTGTGTGCGCGTGGTGTGTGTGTGCGTGTGCGCGCGTGTTGAGTGTGTGAGTGTGTGTGTGGTGTGTGTGTTGAGTGTGTGTGTGTGTGTGCGTGTGCATTTGTGTGTGTGTGTGTGTGTGTGTGTGTGTGTGTGAATCTAGCACATTTGCTTCACTGCTGCCTTCTCTACATCTCTGCATCCTCCCTGTGTGTCACTGAGCCTGTCTTTGTTGAGCATCAGCGGCAGACGTCATGCTGTCTAACGCCACAATGAGACTAATAGGATTGAACAGATAGCTGCTTTGGAGATCCTGGCTCATTACATGCCTGGCATGATTGGCATGTGTGTGTGTGTGTGTGTGTGTGTGTGTGTGTGTGTGTGTGTGTGTGTGTGTGTGTGTGTGTGTGTGTGTGTGTGTGTGTGTGTGTGTGTGTGTGTGTGTGTGTGTGTGTGTGTGTGCATGTGTGTGAGTGTGTATTTGTTTACATATTCAGAGTCTTGTAAACAAATACGAATATCAGATAAACTTTACCAGAACGGGATGGGATGTCCTTGCCTATGGCAGGTCACCATGGCACAACAGAGGCATTTACACAGGCAGTGCCATCTCACAGAGCTGGTGCCATCTCACAGAGCTGGTGCCATCTCACGATTGGTGCCATCTCACAGAGCTGTTGTGGCATTTACACAGGCAGTGCCATCTCACAGAGCTGGTGCCATCTCACAGAGCTGGTGCCATCTCACGATTGGTGCCATCTCACAGAGCTGGTGTGGCATTTACACGGGCAGTGCCATCTCACAGAGCTGGTGTCGCATTTACACGGGCAGTGCCATCTCACAGAGCTGGTGTCGCATTTACACAGGCAGTGCCATCTCACAGAGCTGGTGCCATCTCACGGTTGGTGCCATCTCACAGAGCTGTAGCCATCTCACGGTTGGTGCCATCTCACGGTTGGTGCCATCTCACAGAGCTGGTGCCATCTCACGGTTGGTGCCAGCTCACGGTTGGTGCCATCTCACAGAGCTAGTGCCATCTCACAGAGCCGGTGCCATCTCACAGTTGGTGCCATCTCACAGAGCTGGTGCCATCTCACAGAGCTGGTGCCATCTCACAGTTGGTGCCATCTCACAGTTGGTGCCAGGGCCTTTGGGGTGGCATACCTGAGATGAGACACATAATGGTGATGCAGTCTGAGATGTCCCATCGTCACAGCTCATTAACAGGAATCGTGTATGTGTGTGTGTGTGTGTGTGTGTGTGTGTGTGTGTGTGTGTGTGTGTGTGTGTGTGTGTGTGTGTGTGTGTGTGTGTGTGTGTGGTTTAGCTGTATGCCATCGTCACAGCTCATTTACAGGAATCGTGTGTGTGTGTGTGTGGTTTAGGTGTATAGAGAGCATAGAATGTTCAGAATGGGATTGGGAGAGATACATATCAATCATAAATGACAAGCCATAGAGATGGAGTCACTGAGACGGAGAGAGTGTGTGTGTGCGTGTGTGTGTGTGTGTGTGTGTGTGTGTGTGTGTGTGTGTGTGTGTGTGTGTGTGTGTGTGTGTGTGTGTGTGTGTGTGTGTGTGTGTGCTCGTGTGTGTGTGTCTGTCTGTTTTTTTATTGATATTTTGGGGAAAGAAATTAATTTGCAATTCTTAATATATAAAAACTAGAGGGACAAAGAAGAAGAAATAATGAGTTGAAGAGAACTGAGGAAGGAGGAAAGAAAACAATTATAAATACAAAAATAAAAAAGATACAGAGAAACAAAAAAGAAAGAAAGAAAAAGAGAGAGAGAGAGAGAGAGAGGGACACGCATCTCTTTGCCCACTCGTTACCTCAGACTGATGCCAAAGTGATGTAAGGTGGCCAGGTGTGCTCCAAGTGTGTGTGTGTGTGTGTGTGTGTGTGTGTGTGTGTGTGTGTGTGTGTGTGTGTTATCTCATCCTACGATCACTCGCACATAGCACTGATACAGCAAGGACACAATGAGAATCTGTTGTGTTATGTTTTGGCATATATGGTGCCTTATATGGTTTCAACATGTTGATGCGTATTCCTTGTAGTATGTACTGTACCGTATATGGATATGATTAGTAAGGATACAGTGTTTATGTACAGTGCCACTTGAAAGTATGTGAACCCCTTGAGCACTTAAGCGTTTTCTGTTGTTTTACCATGATTTTTAATTTTTTTATCACCAATTTTCCATAGATGAAATATCAGGTTTATGTTTATCATTTGCATGTACTTGTTTAGAGGAAATTGTTTGAGTAGCCGAAAAACTACATGAAACATGGAATAAGTCCATTTCAAAAGTAAGTGAACCCCCAGCTGA
This sequence comes from Sprattus sprattus, assembly GCF_963457725.1. Lineage (NCBI taxonomy): Eukaryota > Metazoa > Chordata > Actinopteri > Clupeiformes > Clupeidae > Sprattus > Sprattus sprattus. The sequence continues at coordinate 6,429,027 of NC_137928.1, forward strand.
ATTGGTAAAGTCAAGCAGGTAACAGATTCAGTGAAACTTATTTGGGTGCTTAATTAGTCAATTGAGCAAACCGATCATCTGAGACATCCTTAGGGAAAGGTTTGGGCAACACAGATTAAAAGAGAGAGGAAACCAACCAAACTACTGTAGTGCCAAGGTGTACCCACACAGATCAACAATGCCGAGAGGAAACGAAATATCCGAGAACATCAGGAAGAAGGTACTGACAGCCCATCAGTCTTGGGAAAGCTATAAGACCATCTCCAAAAGATTCCAGCTCGATCCATCCATCCAAGACAAATAATTTAGAAATGGAGAGCATTCAACATGACCGCATCTCTGCCTAGAAGTGGACGCCCATCAAGACCATCACCAAGAAGCACCAGAAGAAGAATAAATCAGGTAAAAGTCAACCCACACATCACCTCTAAAGAGTTTCGGACCTCTCTGGCAGCATCTGGGGTAAATGTACATGGGTCTACAATCAGACAAAAATTGTTGGTTTTGATCGTGACAAAATAATTCTATCTCGGACTCATCTGTCCAAAGAAGGGACTTCCAGAAGGCCTTTGGTTTATCCAAGTGCTCTCGGGCAAAGTTGAAACAGGCAGTTTTGTTCTTTCTTGAGAGCAGAGGCTTCCTTCTAGCAACCCGATCATGAATGTCATGTCTATTCAATTTTCGTCTGATTGTAGACCCATGTACATTTACCCCAGATGCTGCCAGAGAGGTCTGAAACTCTTTAGAGGTGATGTGTGGGTTGACTTTTACTTGATTTATTCTTCTTCTGGTGCTTCTTGGTAATGGTCTTGATGGGCGTCCACTTCTAGGCAGAGATGCGGTCATGTTGAATGCCCTCCATTTCTAAATTATTTGTCTTGGATGGATGGATGGAGCTGGAATCTTTTGGAGATGGTCTTATAGCTTTCCCAAGACTGATGGGCTGTCAGAACCTTCTTCCTGATGTTCTCGGATATCTCGTTTCCTTTCGGCATTGTTGATCTGTGTGGGTACACCTGGGCACTACAGTAGTTTGGTTGGTTTCCTCTCTCTTTTAATCTGTGTTGCCCAAACCTTTCCCTAAGGATGTCTCAGATGATCGGTTTGCTAAATTGACTAATTAAGCACCAAAATAAGTTTCACTGAATCTGTTACCTGCTTGACTTTACCAATTCAGCTGGGGGTTCACTTACTTTTGAAATGGACTAATTCCATGTTTCATGTAGTCTTTTGGCTACTCAAACAATTCCCTCTAAAAAAAAGTACATGCAAATGATAAACATAAACCTGACATTCCTCCTATGGAAAATTGGTGATGAAAAAAAATTAAAATCATGGTAAAACAACAGAAAACTCCTAAGTGGTCAAGGGGTTCACATACTTTTAAGTGGCACTGTATGTAAGTTTAGCGTTTTGTAGTATTTAAAAATATTTCTCTGAATGCCATTGCGGTGCGTTTTATTTTTGTTTGGCATTCTATACGTATTCCCACTGCAAATTACATTTAACATGCCATAGTAACCTTTTGATCAACTCAAACGTCAAGCTCATGTCTCCAGTCCCATTATGTTTTAATCTTCACTGGCATGTTGTGAATGTTGGTGTTCTAAGGTGTTTGTGTAGACGTGCAGGCATGCACATCTGTGTATGTGTGTTCGTGTGTGTGTGTGTGTGTGTGTGTGTGTGTGTGTGTGTCTGTGCGTGTGTGTGTGTGTGTGTTGTGCACCTGTGCCTACGTGTTCTCTGCGACACCGCATACGTAGAGAACAGATGGGGGAGGGCCAGTTTCCTCGAAAGTACATTGTTATCAGTCAAAGATCCCCCTTAAAACCCACAGCACCACACGCAGCATAGTATTCTCACAAGTAAAATGAACTCCAAACACTTGGCCTGCCCAGCGAATGACATGGCATCTTAGAATTTAATGGTAAGGTGGTCTGTTCCTCTTAAGGTTACAAAGTTTATGTTTTACACACTGCAAGAATAATGTTAGCCGTATGCTTGAGTTAATTTAACTTTTTGTGTATATATGTACTAATTGTATTTTGCTGTAATGTCTATTAGTACAAATGAAAAGTCAGTGCAGGCTATATAGCAACTTAGTGAAGTGCAGAAGGAGAAACTCCTTACACTGATAATCTGCGGGGCTGAGACATCTTGATTTTCAACAGGTCAAAATGATGCATGTTTATTTCTTGAGGAAAAGGCTTTTTAAAAGATGACTGACAGTTAGGCGTTGGAGAGAAGAGGAGAGGAGAGGAGAGGAGAGGAGAGGAGGGGAGAGTGCTGATTTGTATACATGTGTAGTGATGTTGACTGAGAGGCTAATGACACTCAGAGAAAGGTCTTCTGTCCCAGCTGTTTGATGTTTACGCTCTCCGTACCTCGCGATGACTCTACCATCATTATTGCACACTCCAAATTGCAAGGGAGAGGGACAGGTGTTGTTTGTTTGTTTGTTTGTTTAAGGTGCGCTCTCTTTCATGCAAGTAGACAAGCTGATACACGGCCTCCAGCAATTTTTTATTTATTTAGTCATTAAATTATCATTTTTTTTTTCACCACATTGGAAAACTGTCAAGGCAATGACTAAACGCTTTGCTAGCGTAGCTACTGAAGCTCGCTACGGCAATGTCAAACGCTAAGGGTGCCGGTGCATACGCACGCATAACACCACACAAGTGACAGGTGATGGATGAATATTCTGCTGTTTGACAGCTGTCAATTTCACAGCTCACTTGCAATGTGCGGCTCAGGTTCACGTGTTTGGGTGTGAGAGTGTGAGTGTGTGTGTGTGTGTGTGTGTGTGTGTGTGTGTGTGTGTGTGTGTGTGTGTGTGTGTGTTTTGCAATGTTTAGCCTTTCCTATGCATTGGCAAGGTTGCTCTGATACTATGCAGTTTCTAACTTCTAAGTGTAGGTGAATTTGCTACAATTTCGATACCAGTGGGGCAGTGGATAGATTTGGGAGCATTTGTGAACTTAGAGGTTAATTAAGTACATTTAGGCATTTGTGTTTATTACTCAGAAAAGACGAAAATATGTGGCAAAAATATGAATTGGCATATGCCTATGAATTATGCTTGACATATTTTGCTTGACATATTTTGTATTTTTCTCTACAAATGGCTACTATTACCACTTTACCTGCCAGGTTTTGGAAAGGGGGAACTAAATACTATTTTTGCAAAAGCTGCATGCATGAATTATTCATTCTTAACATTAAGATATTAAGACTATTTAAGACTTTGACCAAGGCCCAGAAGAAGGCAAAGGTAACACTTTGAGGGGTCGAAACATTTACACATTGTGTCAACTTACTGTTTAAGTTTTGCATATTCTTAGAGAAAAAAAGTTGACCCCCTTAATGCTGAACTCTTTTTTTTTTGGAAGAGAGTGACGCAAGTACATGACCAGTTCCAAGAAAACCACATACACACACACACACACACACACACACACACACACACACCACATACCGCATACCAGTGCACGCGATCAACACGTTCATCCCAAAGCACTCTGAGCCAATCTCCTGGGTGGAGCCAACATACACACACACTCACACACACACACACACACACACACACTCACACACTCACACACACACACACACACACACAGACACAGACACACGCACGCACGCACGCACGCACGCACGCACGCACGCACGCACGCACGCACGCACGCACGCACGCACGCACGCACGCACGCACGCTCACACACACACTCACACACACACACACACACACACACACACACACACACACACACACACACACACACACACACACACACACACACACACACACCCAGCCTGTCAAAAGATAAGAACAGGAATTACCCGTCAGCCATGTCATGCTCCACAGCTCATCCATCCAATCTCCACAGATTTCAAATAAGATCGTTTTTTTTACTTTGTTACGAGACACAAAGACTTTATCTGACAACACACACCCTGAAGGTGGCATGGCACTAGTTAGTTGTCTAAATCGCTCCGTCTCTAAATTCACCATTAGCACGAGTTCTGGAGTTTGACCTCCAGATCTGTTTGTGTTGCTTACTGTTCTGGGTAATGACGAATCGCCTCATGATGAAAGGAACATAATTGGAGAAAGGGACATGACATACGAAATGCAATTCCCTTTCTCATCTGCATGCCTAGAAACACTGGAGCATCTGGGCAATTGCATGAGTTTCAACTAGACCCCATTAGCAATTACTATGTTATGTCAGAGAGAGAGGGAGGGAGAGGGAGAGGGAGAGACAGAGAGAGAGAGGGGGGGAGAGGGAGAGACAGAAAGAGAGAGAGAGGGAGAGACAGAGAGAGAGTGAGGTGGGAGAGGGAGAGACAGAAAGAGAGAGAGAGGGAGAGAGAGGGGGATTGGAAGAGGAATTGTAGAATGAATAGGAACTGACAGAAACTTCTCCCAAGCTTTCATTCATGTTAGACCTCAGGCCTTTGGATTTGTAGAGAGCAGGTGTAGAGAAATGTTAATCATACAGCAAGCTTACGCTCACTGCTACCAGCCAAAACACAGAGTCTGTGGCAATGATTAGACCCACATGTTAGATTCATCCTGGCCTTGATTTGATGATGTAGTCAGGTTTTAGGCTTGTAACATTCTGCAGACTACGGTAGAGTTTATTTTATTAAGGTACTGAATGCACTAGTATTAGCTTTAAGTGGAAATACATATTCATGTTTTAGTAACAGAAAACAAATACATATTTTATAAGCTCATTTGTTATTCTGTTATTCTGTCATCCAAGGTCTACAAGAAGGGAACAAGAGTTTAGAGTGTTCCTGCCAGAGGACTTCACCTTTGACCTTGGCCAACCACACACCTTGACCTCCACATTGGTGAATCGTCCCCACCCTGCCAACACTCAACATGTCTGTCAATCGCAAAGACCGGGCTCCGGCTCTACAGAGCTACAGCAACAGTTCAACAAGTGAGACAAACAACCTTAATTGATCTTTTATTATTCAGCTGCACCCTGAAAATAAAATGATAAAAGACAGAACATTTGTGTGGACCCCAGGAAGAGTAGCTGGTGTCAGCTAATGGGGATCCGAATAAAATCAAATCAAAAAACATGAGGCATGGTGTATTTTCAGTTAGTCTAAACACACAGCCAGACAAACAGATTAATGAGTGAATTTAATGAATTCATGAATTTTTCTGCTTGTTTTTTTTCTCCAGATGTTGCACAAAACAAAGCCCTTGGCAGCGTGATGTACATGTTGGGAATGAGAGACTTCCTTAGAGATCCCCTGGACTCCACGTCTATTATCTACATCACCAACCTAACCCTGGAAGACGAGACACCTCAAGCCCCAAACTTCCTCCTCCAGACGTTCCTGCGCCGTCTCTGGCTCTACAACCCACAGACGAGAAGCCCATCATGCAGTTTGTTACCAGAGAAGTCTTGGCCAGGCACGTGTCCACCCACTGTGGATGAAGGGCTTGGGAAGGAACTCCGGCCTGCAGTGAATCCCCTGGATCTTATCGCTGGTGCCTACATATCCTCCAACAGTTTCCTACGTCGGGAGATCACAAACCACATGGTGCAGTGCAACTTTGCAGTGCCTCTGCTTCTTCCCGCTGTCTGGCCTGATGTCCACGGCACCCTTCTGCTGTGGCCCTTTCGTGGTGTGATGGGACTGCATAGATCTGCCTCCTCCAACTCTCAAGATGTTCAGATGAAGAGCATGGCCTGCTCCAGGATGCCTTTGATCTCTTGTGTCAGGCTGGGAACCTGTGGTATCTCCAAGTCAAGGGTGCTGAACCGGGTGCTGAGCAGGCCGCGCAAGAAGTGTGAGTTGTTCGTCCACAGGGGCATGGACGGAGGACAGCTCCCGAGGAGCATCTCGGAAGGCATGGTGGAAGTGGGCTGGAACTTGCCCTTGGGGGACCCAAATGGGGACACTTTCTCTCGGCCTGTGCTGCTTGCCAACCTGCGTGGGGAGGCTGTCGCCTGTGGCCGTCCAATGAGCCTCCTCTGTCGAGGCTCTGGAGTCCTTGTTGTGTTCTTTGAGAGGCTTGGAGAGGAAGATCTAGAGGCACTCGGCTACTGGAGGAGTCTTGCATGCCACATGGTCTTGGTGGACTGCTCCCGAGGATTCAAAGATGCAGGCGAGGGGGAGAGACATGAGAAGTTGTTGCGGAAAGCGGTTAAAGAGCTGGAGCTGGACCAAAGGAGGGTGGTATCAGGATGCAAAGGTGATGAAGAGGAGCTTGCGGTCCGTTTGATAGAGGCCTTGAATCACCTCATCCCTCACCTGCACGCTGTGAACCTTGTAGACCTGGCTGGCATTGGTGTTGATCTCAGCTACACTGTGGATGAGGATGAGAGTTGCAGAAAAGCGTATAATGAAGCTGAGGATGTCCTTAAGGGAATGGAGGATGACCCTGTGAAGTTCAGGGAGGAGCAGCTACCCCTTCAAGGTGCACAGTGGAAACGACTGGCTAAAATCGAGAAAGAGCTGTGTCGAAAAGAGGGTACAAATTTCAACGAAGTGCATCTGAGAGAGGAGGAAGAAAGCCTTCGCCAAGAGCTGAGGAAACACACTATGACGCCATCAATGAAAGCCTTCATTGATGCCCTTATAACTAACAACACTGTCAAACGAGCTTATTTCCTGAGCTGGATGAAGTCCCGGCTGGACACGGCCCAGTGGGATCAGCTCTCCCAATCCATAGATCCACTCACGAGCCAGCAGGCTTTGGTTGAACTTGAGGAATCTCCATCAAGGGACACTTTCCTTGGGCTTCAGCACTTTTTCCGAGAGATGGGTTTGATGTATGAGCTGTGCTACCACGTTGCCTGCCGAGACACGTACGTGTTACGGCTCCCAAACCTAGCAGCCGAGCTCCTCATGTTTGGAGTGCCCTTAGAAATATACGACGGAGATGCCTCTTGTGTCCCCATTAATTGGGTGCAAAGAGTGATGGTTGAACTGCAGAAGAAGCTGCCCATGAATGCGAGGATGAAGGTCATCACAGCCTTGGGGCTCCACAATGCAAAGAATGCCGAGGTTCTTACGACTCTATTCGGGACGAGTTTCCTGACAGGCAGCTACAGACACGCCAAGGGGGCGTACATGCTTCTGGTCGTCTTACCTGATATGTTGAGATGGGGCATGGAGTGTGACTTACTCCTTCTCATAAACACAGAAGGTCTGAGAGAACCAGGACTGGCAGAAGGGGAAGAGAGCATGGCACACGATCATGAATTAGCGACTTTCGTCACCGGACTGAGTGATGTGCTGCTGCTGAACCTGAAGGCAGAAAATCAGGCCGAAGTGCAAGACACGCGTCAGATCGCTGTGAGTGCCCTTCTCCGCACCAAAGAGATGGACAAGATGCCCGCATGCCAGGTCATGAGCCAGTGTGAAGGAGCTGACACAAAGGCCTTGTCTTTACACATGAGTCGCGTCCTTCAGATCTTGACGATGGAGAGGACAGGAGAGGAGCTCAAGTTAGAAGTCCAACCCACTATGGAGAGCAGCAGCCCCTGTTTGATCGGCCCGTGGAACGATAGCAATCTGTATCTACCTCTCAGTCCAGAGAGCTCCGAAGTGGCATTGGAGCTGAAGAATAGTCTCTTTGCCACAATAGAGAAGTGTGCAAAGAAGGATCAGGTAACACGACTTCCACAATTCATGGAGTCCATTTATCAGCTGTGGGAAGCAGTCAAACATCAGAACTTCCCCATTCCTTTCAACAACACTGAGGTGGCTGACACCTTCAGCGGTGTCTGCAGCAAACTGATAGACGAGGAGCAGAACCTCGAAAGTCACATGCAGGGTTGGATAGGAGGAGTTGAAAGTCGCATCTCAGACCTGAAGACAACTCGGAGAAACTCGGAGGACATACTCAGGACATTGGAGGACGAAACTTCAAAAGAGATCAAGTCTGAGGGTGAGAAAATTCAAGCAAGTCTGGAAGACTACTTCAGAAGAGATGATATTGACTTTCAGCTGGTTGACGCGTACAAGCCAAACTTTTTAAGCTGTGTTAACGTGTACGGAGGGCAAAAGACCAGTGAACTAGGCATAAAACTCGAGTGTGCTACAGATGTGTATGACTTTTCCACCAAGATTAAAGCTTTGCAAACAGCCATTGAGGCGGCACTGGAGGTCAAGTTGAGAGCACTGCTGGTTGACAGCAAGGTGAACAATACATGTTTCTTAGACAGCAAGCTGGAAGAGGAGTTTGCAAGTGTTTGGGATCAAGTACCAACCAACCTGGAACATACACCAGTAGAGAAACAGGATATTGTTGCCAAGGTGAAAAAACAATTGCGTAACAATCTAAGAACTCGGGTCTTGCAGAAGTACATAGACAAACTTGAATATGTGGGAAATGCAAGCGTCTCTGGCTTTGAGGTGCGGAGCGATCATTTTGGGTTTCAGAGCAAGGTGAAGAGAACACTGCAGTATGATAAGCAAGAGGCCCCAAAATTCGCAACCAAGATGGTCCAGGACTGTGACCGCAGAGTCCTCGAAAGAATTCAGAGGAAGGAAGATTATGCAGACAAATACACAACTGAAATCCTCGACATTGTTGACAGCGGTTTAAGATCAAAAGATTTTAATGTGAACTCCCAGTTTGAAATCGACCTGAAAGTCCACATCTGCAACAAAGCCGCTCTGTCTTTCCTGGAGCTGCAGGATAAGTTGATCAGGCAGATGAATTCAAAGGAAAAATTCCTACATAAAAACAAAGAAAAGTACATGCTTGACTTCATATACCAGTTCCGCAAGAGGGATCAATGTCAAAAGGCTGCCCGCACCTTCACCGACCTTTGCCTCAAACCTGCAGTCCAAGACTATATCGAAAGCTCTTTCAGAGACGCCATCTTGAAGGACATCTTGATAAAGGATGATGCCCAGAGGTTTACCTCACCCAGTGAATTCCATTACAACATCCTTAAGGACTTGATCGTTGAGGACAGCTTCGAGAGTTTCTTTGAGTACCTTCAGTCTGGTGAGACCTCCAGCCGCAAAACCATCCAGGCCATTTTGAAGGGCTACCTTTCGGGGACTATCCCGGTAGATGACAAGAGAAAACAACGCAAGGAGGAAATCCTCGACAAGATACTTAAAGCCATCAATGAGGTGACAAAGGACACAAGCAAGGGACAAGGCAACCTCCAGGAGCTGCTAACAGCTATTTGCGTCAATCTGAGTAGCTCCAGTGGAGTGAGTGTGCCACAGGAAGCTCTCGAGGGCCCTCTGTTCGATTACAACACCCACCGTGACATCTTCGTTACGAACCTGCAAGACACGTTGGACGAGATGAGCCAGGAACTGAATCAAGACCTGCTTCAGACCCAGAAAATGGTGGAAGTCTCCCCAGAGCTGTCGTACGAGCTGCAGGATGCTTTGATTGAGCTCGTCTTGGGATGCGGGAAAGAATGCCCCTTTTGCAAAGTTCCCTGTGACATTGGGGACAAAGACCACACTCTTCACAGCTCCCTCTGGCACCGACCTAAGGGGCTCCTGTCGTACTCGTGCTCCAACTCCTCATCCCTCTCTCACAGCACATGTTCACAGGAAGTGGCCAGCGACAATCTGTTCCTGAACAAAGACACCGGGGACCAGTCGGTCCCTTACAAGGACTATCACACCGTCTACCCGGACTGGTACATCCCTCAGACAGATGGAACCAGCGACTACTGGAAGTACGTATTAGTGAAGTATAATGGGAAGTTTGCCCAGGCATATCAGCGCGAGCCAGCCGATATCCCGGAGCAGTGGGAAGGGATCCATCAGACGGATGCTCTGGAAAGCTTGCAGAAGGCTTTCCACTCATAGGACTGCTAATGCTTGCCCCCATCATGCCATCAATCTTTGTCCCTTCCTTAGCACCAAATGATCCTCTTATCTATCTTATATCAGTTCTAACCCATACCTTGATTACAAAAGCAGGTGATCATTACTCAATTGCATTTGCTGGCAGACCTTCAAGATTATGCTATGCCATTGGTGTGATTTATTATGCTTACTAGGTGTGATTTATGCCTTCTTTAAGCGTTTTTTAAGCTAAAATCATTCTTTAAATGTTTTAATTAATGTTTTGTAGCAAATATGATAATAATGGGATAGGGAACAGGGATGTCTATATGCTTTTTTACCACATATCATATACATAACACACACAAACAAACTTACCATGCACATTCACTTCTTGGTTTCAATAAACTTACAAACAAACTTCTAACAAATAACAACACTGCCTTTTCCCTTCCCAGCAACACATTTCATATCTCATAATCGGAACAAATAATCAGAGGCCATCAAATATGCAACAATCAAAACAAACGGGCACAGACGCACAGTAATAATGCATAATTGAAGACTAGAGAGCTATCAGTAAAAGGGCACTATAGGTATTTTGTTTCCTAATGAACATAACGTAATAACAAATACAGTATAATGCATTCCAAGCAACTGGCTAGCTGACTGTTCACCCCCAAAAGCATCTCCTTCTCACCAACACCATTGTGTACTACCCACATGGAGGATGCCATAGCTGCCATTATGTGCCAGTTCACTTACCACACATTAGCTGGATCTGGTGCAGTGGTGGTGAGGCAATGCTAGTCTGCTGCAGCTCCTAACTCACCAGTGCTTTGTGCTATGTTGTTTCGTGATTTTTGTGCAAAAACAATCAGCAAATACCAGCTTTGTCCAATAAAAACGGTTTACTACCTCTAACTCTGAAGTACACATGTCCAGTAGTGTTTTTATCCACGATCAAAACATAAATGCGTTTGTGTTAACCTTTATTTTCACAGAAATTACGTATGAAGTCGAGCAATCAGTACACGGATGTGCTAATAATTGGTTAGGGTATCGAGATCATTTTTTGATTCGGTTACCACAAGAGGGCAGATTTGCCCAATTACAATTAACTGTAATGGTGTGATCCGGTATATGGTAGTTCTTAAACGTCTTTGAAATCTTTCATCTTTTAAACTCACAAGGATGTATGACATGGATGTACTTCAATCTACCTACTTGAATGGATAAAATAAATTATAGAAAAATTCCTAGGTTTTTTCAAATCATTTAACATTGTCACATTTGTTGTGTGTCTGGTCAAAACTGACCGGGCCTTTACATGAATCTCTAAGACTGTAACACAGAGTTTTGCTAGTGACTAAACGGTAAAGTTAGTGTTGATATGTTGATATGCATTTTCGTCATAAGTCAAGCACACAAAGGATTTTATGCTATAATATCCGATTTTATTATGTGTATTCTAAAGTTCATATGCGTGGGGTCAAAACCACAAACATACAGTGTGGAGTGGATGGCAGGCATCTTATACGGCGCTGACAAAGTTTGCAGGGCAAATGTAAAGACACATGAAGCAAATGTAAAGACACGAGGAAAACTACCCCAGGGCATTTACGTTTATCACAGACAAGTCGCTAACAGAAAGTACACGCTGCGCTAAAATGAGCACGAATACATTCTAAATTCGAAAATGAATCACAAATGAAACACACGTAATTATGGGAACTACACTCAATCAGTAGGCCTACACACTCCTGAAACACACAACGCCCTTACCCGCTTCAATAGTGATACTCCATACTATGGATAATACTCTTCCGATTTAGATTTGAACTAGTTGCAAGTTCCAATATTTTGTGAACTTCCCTTATTTAAATATATTTTGATACATCATCCAATGGAAGCTTTACAAGAAGAAATTACATATAGTTGTTACTTATATGTTTTATAACTGTCATAAGCACAATAACAAAGGTTTAAGTCTAAATAAATGTACATTTGTCAGACCATCCACTTATGACCGGACACCGGACCACCTGTTGTGTGGTGTAACTAACCATGTTGCGAGCACAGCATGAGTTGCCTGCAGCTCTCCCAACGATCTCATGCAGATAGGAGTTGTGTGTGTATAGTTAAGAACTTTGCAGAGCTGCATCCTGACATTAAATAACATTAAATGTTAATTTATAGTTGACAGAAAAAATAAACCCTCTCCTCAAAAGACGTGGCCTGTTTGTATGTACTACAATTGAGAAATATTTCAATGATCAATTGAGGTAGATCATCACTTCACAGCCTGTGGCGATGTTATTTCGTCTTTAAATGGACCGGTGAATAGTGTATTATCAAAATGATCCTCGCAGTCACGATGTCTTTTGATGATTGAGCATAACTTCCTCTTCATGGCCAAGCAACTGCGGCTAATTTTATGACGCGCACATTTCAAAATCATTTGTGTATGAATCTAGTCCTGTGGATAACGCCGATGGTTTTCCATATAAAGTACGATAACTTGGTGTCATTTTTGCTTGTAAATACCGTATCATGCGAGTGAAAATTATTTCCATTACAGCATGGGGTGATTTATTCGTGTTATTTGGCATAACTACAGATAAAGACTATACCAGGCTTCTAGAACTCTCTGATCTCATAATTCGACTCATGGAATTCTAATTCCACCCTATGCAGTAACTTACCTACACGATGTTAGGATGCCAGTCAGAAATGAAGCCACGGCGTTAAGGCGTAGATATAGCGTGACGAAGGTGAGTGTTGCATATTTCTCCACCATTTGGAATTAGGCTACTGTACATATTTTTTTTTCACCCCAAGCACTTTCAACATATTCACTCTGCTTTATTGGCGGCTTGTGTCTTTTTCATATAGTTGTAAAACTGCAGGTTGTGATCTGAATTATTAAAAGATAGCCCAACACTAATGTTAAACTATAAGAACACTACTGTCAACAGGGACAAAAATAAAAAGAAAGAAAAAAATGTAAATAAAGGGGGGAAAAAAGTATTCACTCACACGTAGAAGACCCAAATATTATGAAGGGCAATAACATCTTCATTCTCATAATGCTCGTCTTCAACTAACTGGACTGTTCTTGAACCAGGAAGCTGTAGAGCATGAAGAGGAAGAAGACCTCTCTGCCATCGTTGCCGAAATTGGAGGTGGGCACCCCCCGGAAACAGGATGCCCGACGAAAGCGCCCGCCATCCGCGCTGCCCCTCGTCCTGTCAGGCGGGTGTGATGCCTCCACCCAGACTGAAACCTCCAGCCGGTCGTCCCTGAAGCTGCCCGCTGTACCCTCCACCAGGCGGGGGGTGACCTCCAGGCAGTCCCGACGGAGGTTGTCGGCTCGTAAAGCCCAGTCCCTCAGCATCACCAAGCTGCCAGCCTGCTCCACCCGGCTGCCCCCCATCTCCCCCGAGAGAAGAGTGCCCGGGGAAAAGCCGGTTCCACTGAAGGCGCCCAGACCATGGAATGAATGAGCAGGGACAGACAGCCTATAACACCCCACAGCTGTGTGACAGTCCCATATCCTGGATGGGGTATTCATGCTTAACACTGATGGCCATTTGAAATCTATTAGATTACATTTGAAATAAATGTTTTTTAAAAACAACAGGTTCAGGTGATGCATTTTGCTCTCTTTATTAATATGTCTTTATGAAATACTAAACCAGTGTAATGTGTATGAGATGTGATACTGTACCATCTGTACTGTACTGAACTATACTAAACTATACTATACTATCTATACTATACTATACTAAACTGTACTATACTATCTATACTATACTATCTATACTATACTGAACTATACTACACTGTACTATACTATCTATACTATACTATCTATACTATACTATCTATACTATACTATCTATACTATACTATACTATACTATACTAAACTGTACTATACTATCTATACTATACTATCTATACTATACTATCTATACTATACTATACTATACTATACTAAACTGTACTATACTATCTATACTATACTATCTATACTATACTATCTATACTATACTGTACTATACTATACTAAACTATACTATACTATCTATACTGTACTATAATACATTGTACTAAACTATCCTATACTATACTATTCTATCTATACTATACTATACTATACTATCTGTACTGTACTATGCTATCTCATCAACCAGCTGAACTGGTAGTGTTAGGTGATGACAGCCCTGTGACCATGGGCCTGCTCCTCAGGAGTAGACATGCTGATGTGTGTGTCTGTACTGTAGACATGCTGATGTGTGTGTACTGTGCTGTATTATGCTTTGCATGTAAGCATGCACTCTCTGTATGAAAGCATCCTCATGGTCTGAGGGATATTAATATCATCACAGCCAGTGCTTGTCAACCTTAAACCTGCAGGCAACTACCAAATGACAGAGGCTATCTGTACTTATCATATACATGGCATGGCAGGGTCTTCTGTTACTCATTCTCTACCATTTGCTTTGAATAATAAAGCATTTTGTTGTTTTGTTTATTTTTACACCATTATTGGTGTGTCTTCAGGGAGTACTAAACAAGTATGATTTGTATGACGTGGAACTGTACCTACACAGATGACTTGTACCTACTAAACTATCCTGCTCTATACTTTACTATACTATACTATACTATACTATACTATACTATACTATACTATACTATACTATACTATGCTATACTATACTATACTATACTATACTATACTACACTATACTTTACTATACTATACTATACTATACTATACTATGCTATACTATACTATACTATGCTATACTATGCTATACTATACTAAACTATCCTGCTCTATACTATGCTATACTATACTATACTATACTAAACTATCCTGCTCTATACTATACTATGCTATACTATACTATACTATACTATACTATACTATACTATACTATACTATACTATACTATACTATACTATACTATACTAAACTATCCTGCTCTATACTATGCTATACTATACTATACTATACTAAACTATCCTGCTCTATACTATACTATGCTATACTATACTATACTATACTATACTATACTATACTATACTATACTATACTATACTATACTATACTATACTATGCTATACTATACTATACTATACTAAACTATCCTGCTCTATACTTTACTATACTATACTATACTTTACTATACTATACTATACTATACTATACTATACTATACTTTACTATACTATACTATACTATACTATACTATACTATGCTATACTATACTATACTATACTAAACTATCCTGCTCTATACTATACTATGCTATACTATACTATACTATACTATACTATACTATACTATACTATACTATACTATACTATACTATACTATACTATACTATGCTATACTATACTATACTATACTAAACTATCCTGCTCTATACTTTACTATACTATACTATACTTTACTATACTATACTATACTATACTATACTATACTATACTTTACTATACTATACTATACTATACTATACTATACTATACTATGCTATACTATACTATACTATACTATACTATACTAAACTATCCTGCTCTATACTTTACTATACTATACTATACTATACTATACTATACTATACTATACTATACTATCCTGCTCTATACTTTACTTTACTATACTATACTATACTATACTATACTATACTATACTATACTATCCTGCTCTATACTTTACTATACTATAGGTTACTGCAGGTTACTGGCAAGACACAACGGCTTTCTGTAGGGATCCGATATACGTGTTCCAGGGTCTTCTGTGATTCATTCTCTCAGACATTTACAGGAAGTACAGGGGTCAAGGGAGTGATGGGGTGGGGGGGGATGAGACTCTGTGCCCTGCTGTCAAGCAAAGAGTGTTGTGAGAGACCCAGACAGCCAGACCTTTGAAGCTGCACACGGAGCTGACGGGTTCTGCCAGACCTTTGAACCTTTGGACCTGCACATGTAGCTGACGGATTCAGGTTGGCTCTGTGAGGGCCAGGATGTGACAAAGAGGCCCACACCTGTTGCCAAGCGACCTGCTGCTCCACTATTCCGCAAGTCACTGCCTGAGCAGACACACCTGGGAACCCCACTGGCGTCACAACCAATCAACACCAGAACACCAGCAGGTGCAGGTCTGGCCCAGGTCTGGCGCAGCTCTGGTGCAGGTCTGGTGCAGGTCTGACAGTCTGGCCAAATAAGGTGGTCATTTAGACACAAATCTTTGACAAGCCCCACAGAATAGTCAGTAAATTGCCTATCCTCCATTGAGCCATGCTCTCTTTACTAGTCCCGCCAGACTGTGTTATTACAATTCCACGCTTCATAAATCTAATTATCCTCTCTCTCATTCTCTCACGCCCTCTGTCTTCTATCTCTCACTTTGTTCGTCGGTTTTGTTGTTTTGCTATTCCGTTTTCATGGCAACAGAAGCAGAAACAGTTTTGAGATCCCGATCATCTCATTCCGCAGAATGAGGGAATTTTTTAAACTGCATGACACAATAGTTCATTCCGGAGTCATTGGACCTTGTTATATAAAGAAAAAAAATCCCACAAAACATCCCACCTCTTCCCCTTTCTCCTCCATTTGACTAGAAGCTCTAAGCTCACATTAACCCTTATCCATAGTGGGTGTCAGTGACCATCGCACATACGCGATATAGGCTTCCCAGGCCCACGGCCATCTACCAAGCCAAAAATGCATATTATCAGTGTGCCTTAAAGGAGGCATTTCGACGGGTGAACTAGTGAACAACACTGATCTCAAAAAGAAACTGGATAGCGCATCCCATGGTATCAAAGTGAGGCATCTTGGCGGCTCACTTCGAAACTGTCAGAAACCATGTAATGCGCTATCGAGTTTCTTTTTGAGATCAGTGGTGAACAACCACCATCTGGTTGTGACTCAGATCTGGCGAGGTATGCTCAGCATGACTCAGCACAAAGCAACAGCAAGCCGAGCACAGCCAGCAATGAGTAAGACAATTAGGAGTGAAACTTTTTGGAGGGGAAAGTTCTGTCTTGCTCCAAACTCCACAAGCGGTTCCTCCTCTCATTAGGGGCTCTTGTGGCGTGGACTACAGCTGAATAGCGAGAGGCCTGTGGAGTCCCAGGAGTGTAGGGCTGCCTCTTACATTAGCTGGCGTGGACTACGGCTGAATAGTGAGAGGCCAGTGTACTCTCATGACTTCAAGGCTTCTTAAGGCAAACGTTCTCCCTGATGCGTGTTTGCGAACTGGAGCTTTGATGTGAGCCCGTGGTAATGTACAGGTGGAGGAGGCTTCAGGCCAAAAGGACTCTTAGAGGCAGGGCGCTGATGCACCTTCCGTTCACCGGGCTTCCTTCTGCCAAGCACAGCTTGATTGGTTTGAAGGGAGGAAAGTGGCTCAGTGACAATTTAAATTTGACAGTCCCTCGTTTTCTCTCTCTCTCTCTCTCTCTCTCTCTCTCTCTCTCGCTCTGTCTTTTTAATAGGTACAAATTCACTCTCTTTTCTTATTTTCATTTCCCCCTCTCCTCCCTTAAAGTGCATTCTGGTCGCGTTGATAGAGAGGGAGATGGCTAGTGGGAAGTGTTCGTCACTAGAGGGAGACTGGGAGCTGCGGTGTTGGGGGAGGGAGGGGTGCAGTGGTGGGAGGGGGGGGGGGGGGGGGCAGTGGTGGGGGGGGTGGGGTGAGGTGGGTCGTGCCGCGGTGTTGACTCAAGCGACAGGGTTTTGGAAAGGCAACAGGAGGGCAGAGACCCAAGCCGCATAACCAACGGACCGCTGATTTTAGTGCGCAGTAGAATACTTTTCCAGAGACACACTCTTTGTGTGTGTGTGTGTGTGTGCGATTTTGAGAGAGGGTGTGGGAGATAGCATGTGTGTGTGTGTATTTGAGAGAATAGATGTGTGTGTGTGTGTGTGTGTGTGTGATGTGCCTAACAAACTGACATAAAACTGAACTTGCAGAAAGCTACATGGGCCGTGGAATGTGTGGGCTGGGAGTTGTAACAAATAAACATGCAAACTGTCTCGCTGTTTTTCTCATTGGGGACTCTAACTGGCGAGCCTCTGGCTGCTAGTTTGCTTCTCCAACCTCTGAGCCTCCTGCCATTTCATAGTCTAGTCAAGGGCTACTTGGCTTCAACAAAAGGGGTTACTGAAGCCGAACAAGTTTGAGAACCACAGCACTACGCCGTGAATATGTCTGCATGTGTGGGGTGTGTGGAGGTAACCATGTGTGTGAGCGTGCATGTGCGTATGCATGCATGTGTATTTGTGTGTGTGTGTGTGTGTGTGTGTGTGTGTGTGTGTGTGTGTGTGTATATTTGTGTGTATTTGTGTGTGAAACGCTTGTGTCCTGCATGATAATTCTATAGATGTAGACATGAGGATTCTATAGATCTGGACATGAGGATTCTATGGATGTCTGCCAACCTACCTGCCGTCCTCTGAACAGCATGATGTAGAGATTGAGTATCCACAGATCCAACCTGTGCAAACACACCTGCACACTCTCTCGCCACTCTCTCGCCACCTTCAGGCCGTCCTCTGAACTGCATGATGTAGAGAGTGAGTATCCACAGATCACACCTGTGCAGACGCACCTGCACACTCTCTCTCGCCACCCTCAGGCAGTCATCTGAACTGCATGATGTAGTGAGTGAGCATCCACAGATCACACCTGCACACTCTCTCTCGCCACCCTCAGGCCGTCCTCTGAACTGCATGATGTAGAGAGTAGGTTTCCACTCCCCACACCCTCAGGCTCTGCATAAGCAGCATGAAAACTCTACTCTCTGAAAGCCCCTCCTCGGAAAATGATCAAAGTGTGACTCTAATTCATGAAATGGTTCCTGGAAAATACAAATAAAATAATGACTTGCAGGCATGAACGCCTAAACCCCCCGCCAACACGCACACACACACACACACACACACACACACACACACACACACATACACACACACACACACACACACACACACACACACACACACACACATACACACACAAACACACACACACACACACACACACACACACATACACACACACACACACACACACACATACACACACACACACACACACACACACACACACACATTGGTTGTATGGTGGATTTGGTGCCTTTTCATCATCAGCTCTGTTCTCTCCCTGTTAAAGCGTCCAGCGTGTTCTTGGTAATTAGGGTGTTAATACAGCTCTGTCCGTCAGCAATACAAGTTTTATCAAAGGTATTGAACTTAATTGGTTGGTTTATCTTAATGAAATGCATAGACACGCTCTCGGAAAATGAGAAAAGGGAAAATGTGGCGGATTCTAATGAATTGCACCGTTTACATTTTGTACATAAAACATCATTTCCCAAGGCACCCGCGAACCCTGTGACTAAGAGATAAAAATAGCTAACGCCAGACATGTCCAGTTGGATGCACCAAATTATGGCGTATCACTTCAATCTGGGGGCATGTATGTGCAAGCGATGAGGGATTTGCCCTTTCAGTCATGCTAATATGCTACGCCGCTGTCGACAATGAAAGACTCTAATGTCATTCTGCCTCACAGTCATGAAGGCTGCAGTGCTGGTCGTTAAAGACATTTACAAGTTGATCGTTTAGAGGGTTGGTGTCTTACCGTGCGCTCACTGGAGCACATAAGAAGTTAATTTGTAGAAAGTTAATTAGATTAATAATGTAGGCTATTCATTCAGTCATTCATTTATTTTTATTAAACACTCAGCTACTGTTTGTATTTATTCCTGTTTGTCTGTTCGTTTACCGTAAGCATTGTCATTGTCGCAGTCTGTATGTCACCGCAGCTGCACACTCCTGGCTCTGCAAACACTCGAGAAAGAGAGAGAGCAGAAAGAGGGTTGTTTTTTTGGGGTAGAAGTCTGTCAGTCAAGATAGATAAAAGCCCCAGCTAAATGGACCTGTGTATATTATTTATTTTCTCAAATGAATTCTGATTTATTTGTCAGGGACATTCTGCGCATTCGAGCTCTTAGGCAGCGCACTCTTCAAACACTAAAACCCTTTTCGGCCCTGACAGCCTAATAAACCATTTACTGCTCCTGGTAGAATCCCTCTGTAAATACTCAACCGCTGGATGGGGACATCAGTACTGATCCCTTTGAACCCCTAAATAGCATCTCTCACAGTAAAGGGCTTTAGCCTTATAGAGCTCAGTGGTTTTAGAGGCAGTGTATAATGTATGTACAGAGCGCAGGTGCTTGGCTGCCATCAGGGGTCTGCCTCGGGTTTGACGCTGGGTCACCTGTACAAGTTCTGCCTTGGGGCTACGACTCAGAGTCTTGTCCAGATGCATCAGAACCTGCACGCATACGGCAAAGACCATGCAGACGACCATGCACCAAAGACCATGCAGAAGAGGAGAAAAAAAATGCTGCTTGTTGACAGTGGACCGGTTTGAGTTGTATGAGGGAGATGCAGAGTGACATTTGCCAAATTCCACTATGCATAACATAAATCTGCATTAATTCTACTGTGAGTACTGCACACACATGCACACACACACACACACACACACACACACACACGCACACATACACATCCAAACACACATGCACACACCCACATGAACACACGCACACACACACACACAAAAAGGCATGCACATTTGCACACATGCACATGCATAGACACAGATACATACTGTATACACACGTTCCAACAGAAAGGCATAAACACATACAAATACATGCACAGACTCGCACTCGCACGCACACACACACACACGCACACACGCGCACACGCGCACACACGCACACACGCACACACGCACACACACACACACACACACACACACACACACACACACACACACACACACACACACACACACACACACACACTCATCTTGCCTGTGACTTGGCACTCTGGTCGTTTTGTATGCGGCAGTGTTGGATGGCAGGTCACAAGCGGGTCACGGAGCGATGATGGGGTCGAGGCGTTGTGACACCCCGCCTGTGAAGATGTTTTCTGACGCCATTAAACCACAGGCCTGCCCCAGGCCCCTACTTCCAGCCAATCACAGGAGAGAAGCAGCAGCACAGTTAACCTTTCAAACCTGCCCACCGCAGCTCTCTCCTTAGCCTCACTCAGACCCCACCTATCAGGGACACTGCAGGAGGCTAATCCAGTTTGTTGTGGTGTGTTGTGCGGTGTGTTGTGGTGTGTGTTGTGGTGTGTGTCGTTGTGTGGTGTGGTGTGGTGTGGTGTGGTGTGGTGTGGTGTGGTGATGTGTGGTGTGGTGTGTTGTGGTGTGTTGTGGTCGGTTGTGGTGTGTTGTGTTGAGATTTTGTTTTGAGGTCGGCTTGTGTCAGCTTGTCATTTTGTTTTTTCTGTTCATGTGGGTGGGGCTGTTCATGCCAGCCGTTTCCTGAGTGATTGTTGCTTTTTTAACATTTTCTTAAGCAATTACACAGCTGCTGTGCAAAACACACCATGCCCACATCAGACATCAGAATAAGGCCTTTTAATGTTACAAAACTAGTCCTTCACATCGCTACCATTACTGCCAAAACAAGCCAAAAATACCGTGCTGTGATTTATCGATAGACCCACACACGGACACTGACTGACTGAAAAGTGTAGGGTAATTCAAAACGTTATTTTAGTGTCCTACAAGGGTATTTAAGAATGTCAAAAATTAAAACTGTTCACAAACACATGTCATAGTAGATACTGTAGTCTTGTTGTTTGTCATTCCTTTGACCGGTACTGTCAACAGTTTCTGCTGCCAAACATACATAAATAAAAAAAGGAAAGGGATGAAGGAATGGGCTTACCACTATTCACACGCATCCCTATTGTTTGTGTCATCAAAGGATCAATCACAGTCTCCAATCATTGTTCAGTTGCAATGCTGTATCGCATTTGATTGCAGTAGCTTGATTTTGTTTACATTCTTGTGAGAGATGCTTGAGATGTTTGTCAACAATGTGATGCTTGACCACGCGTCAACAGCACAGAAGGACTCTTCCTTCTTCCTCTCTTTCTTTCTTTACATTGTGATGGATGTGGAGGTAGCACAGAAGCAGGGACGTGCACAGGAGGGGGCTAAGGTTGCCCGGGCAACTGCCCGTCTTCCCTCCTCGACTGAAGTTGCCCCTTCAAAGGAATATTTTCTTTTTTTAAAACAGTATAACGGCTGCACAGAAGGACTCTTCCTACTTTCTCTCTTTCTTTCTTTCTTTCTTTCTTTCTTTCTTTGCATTGTAATGGTTGTGGAGGTAGCACAGAAGGACTCTTTCTTCTTTCTCTCTTTCTCTCTTTCTTTACATTGTGATGGATGTGGAAGTTTTCAGGGTCTTAGCAAGGCCAGAGTATAGAGCAGACAGCAAGCATAGCTGTCAAGTCAAAAAAGCTGTCAAGTCAAGTCAAGTGAAGTCAAATGTATTTATCAAGCACATTTAAAAAACAACTCATGCTGACCAAAGTGCTGTACAATTAAATTACAGTACGTTTACATGATGGCATAAAGTTTGGCTAAATTGGCTAAAGTCCGGCTTCTCTATCCATGGGGGGGCAACTGCTTTATCTCACGGTACATGGCAGTGACAAATCCAGATATTGGCCGTGTCTGTTCAAATCAAATGTGGAATGTTTACAAGCGGGCATCTGCTACCGTTGATTATACAGTAAATGAGTTGTGAAATGAAACAAAAACACATCACAGTTAAAGTTGTATCAGTATTGATTGATTCACATTGATATGAATGGATGACATGACTAACAAGTGGTGTAAACGTAATATGAAAATATGTGTTCAGTGAATTAGCGCGTTCTGTCCAAACATGGGTATAGGCTACCACATAACTATCATCTGAATTATCACGGTATGTCGCAACAAACCTTTGATCTAAACAGAATATTCAGTATGGAATGGGAATAGATCAGAGCAGTATCTTTTATCACGTTTGACACATATGCCCTGATTGCTGTGTGCAGGTGAAGTTTCCTGTGAAAATGGGGTAGTATTTCTCTCCATGAATTAGTGGCCATCTGATTGCCTTATACGTGTTTAAGGAGGGGTTGTAAAGGTGCTTATATCTATTCAGGCCTCTTGTGTTATGTTTGTTCATAATCAACAAGAATAAGCTTGTGAGACAGTCTGCAGGATATTCATAAAAAACGTGCCATTAGTATGAACAGTTGAGACCATAGACAAATACTTGTCTCTGGTTGAGACAAAACTTTTCTGTTAGCAATTTCTGATGCATTTGCTATTTAGATACTAAAGTTAGCTTTGTTTATTGTTTCCATGGTAATATGAGCCGTCAGAATAATTGGATTTTCTGTTGGCCATTTCTGATATGCAGCACATGAGGGCAAAGAAAATGGTGCATGGTCTTGATCATTTACATTTCGTTTCAGTATTTCAAAGTGAATGAGATGTGGGAGCACAAGAACCGTGAGCGTCTACCAGCGATTATCATATCATAGACATGTATGATGATGCATCATGCATGTATATACTGTATATGTCTATGGATGGTATCTCAAGCATGCGCAAAGACGTCATCTCCAGTTGTTATCTAGTTTCAAAAGATACAAGCGTGCATTCTCCGATACACAACCAAATCCAATCTAGTTATCTGGGGGTGTAAATCGGACTTCAGTCGGACACAACAATTCTAGATTTGAGGAGTTATATGAAATGGATCTTCGATTTAAACCCGACAAAGCCAGAAATCTGGACAATGTCAACTATTTGATGCTTGACCACGTGTCAACAGCATGGAAGGACTCTTCTTCCTCTTTCTCTCTCTGCCTTTACATTGTGATAGATGTGGAGGCAGCACAGAAAAACTCTTCCTTCTGTCTCTCTCTTTTTCTTTCCATTGTAATGGATGTGGGGGTTTTCAGGCATTTATCAAGGCCAGAGTACAGAGAATCGTCAAAAAAGCTGTCAAGTCAAGTCAAATCAAATGTATTTATGAAGCACATTTAAAAAACAACTCACGCTGACCAAAGTGCTGTACAATTATATCACAATGTCAACTATGTGATGCTTGACCACGTGTCAACAGCATCGAAGGGCTCTTCTTCCTCTCTCTCTCTGTCTTAACATTGTGGTGTATGTGGGGGTTTTCTGGCGTTTATCAAGGCCATACGTATAGAGCAGACAGCAAGTCTAAGTCCAAACTGCCACTTTATCTTTAAGCTTTATTCCCAACACGTAAGTCGTGAGTGAATGGCTTATCATCTCCAAAAGCCTAAAAACTCAATTAATTCGCTCAAATATGAAGGCGGGATGTCAAAGGCCACCTATGCAGAGTTGCCTGATAGGAATACTGTCATGCATAAACTGTCCGTCAAAGCCACAAGTGCAATGGTACACGATGTCTATAATCGCCAATTATTATGACTGAGGAGTTAGATGTAAGAACAGGTTAGAGTATTGACTGACATCTGTGGTCCACAATGATGTGTCCACTGCAAGGGAATTGAAATTGACATCCCTGTCTTTGAAGCAGGTGTCCTTATTTAACTGCTTGAACAAGCAGGTGTCCTTATTTAGCCGGTAATAAGGCAGTGCCCTTGGTGGAGCCACAAACGTGCTCAGATTTGTTAATTCACTTTTCAGATGCAGAGGCGGAGAGCAACCCTTGTCACCAGCTTCACACACACACGCACACGCACACGCACACGCACACGCACACGCACGCGCACACGCACACACGCACACACACACACACACACACACCGAATAACCGTCCTTACCAGCCTGTTCTCTCGAGCTCGTCCCACCCCAGGTGTGCTTATTCCACACTGCATAAGCACACCTGAGGTGTGGCGCACAGATCTGTCTTGGAAATACAGTATACTCATCATATACAGTACACTGTGTAAGAAGTGATCAAAAACAGAAATGGACCCTTTTTCCCTGATATATAGACCATGTATGACCATGCCCAGGCTCCTATTTGAGACGTGTCCCTGAAGTCACTCATCAGCATCCCTACCAATGTCCTCCTTTGGAACTGGCGGATGTGTGACTTGCATTCTGAAGGGCAGTGCCTTTAAAAGGTATGCGAGTGCTTAAGGTCGGATCAATGTGTGCTAGAAGTTAACTTTGTGAGTAACGATTAGCTGACATTACTTCTGGTGTGGGATTTTGCTGTGACGTGTCTGTAAGTACTTATAAAGAAAAACTATAAGTATATATTCAGCCCATGTGAACTTTGTGTGACTGGTTATACAATAACGTAGGGTGGCTTTGTGAAAAAGGCAGTTGGGTGACTGCTTATTGCTTATACTGTGTTATGAAGGGTAATAGAATATAAATCATTTGCCCAATAAGATATTTGAATGTGAACTCTGTCTGTTCTCCACCGCGATTGGGGGGTATTATGCCCTAATCCACTTGTGCAGTATCTCTCCTGTATTATGATCAGGCACTAGAGTGGTATTTAACTACTGAGATGTACTGTAATTAGTTTTGAAATGCAGCGTTTCTGAGAGTTTCTGTTTTTCTATTACATCTTGGCGTATTGAAATCTATTCATCTTTGGAGGGAATTGCAACCAGTAGGGATTTGTGTTTGTGATCGTGGATGAAGTCGTAGACTATTAGAAAACTAAAATGGCTCCAGAGATCATGAACTCTCTCTCTCTCTCTTTCCCTCTCTGTCTCTCTCCCTCTCCCTCTCTCTCTCTATCCCAATTTCTCTCTCTCTCTCTCTCTCTCTCTCTCTCTCCCTCCCTCTAGCATTTAGATCCCCCTGATTTTAGTTGATAATTTAGTTGATAATTTGTATATTTGCTTTCTGTTAGAGGTGTTTCTGTTCTTTTGTATGTGCATATTGTAACAGGTTGCAGGGTGGGCAGTGCAGTAAACTGAGGAATCAGTCACAATCGGCAATCAAAAGAAGGTTTTTAATTCGGTTCTCACTGAAACAGGTACAACTCAGGCATCACTTCAAACACAGGAAAAAGTTGGTTCTTCAAACCTAACTTAAAAGTCCAACACAAAATGTTCTTTGTCCCTTTTCCTTCAGGGTTTCCAAATCAACATAAACTCCAATTTACTCCCCTCAGTCAGTCAGCTTCCAGTAGGCAGTCCGGTTCTTTCAGGCTTATCCTTCACCCTTCCTGATGCGCTTCACAGGTCAACTGCTTCTCCATGGCGCCATTCTGGCCTGTGAACGACAGAGACATTAAACAGATGGTGGCTTAGAACCCATCTACTCACCCTGCTGTTTGCCCCTTTTTTACTCTGTTTCCCCTTCTTCTCCTTTTGTGCACGGTCCTCTGGGTCATCTGCCTTGTCACCGTTGTGGTCTTCCCCCAACTCTTCTTGAGCAGGGGCTGCCTTGGCAGCAGACTTGGCCCTGGCTTCCTTTTTTAGCTGGTGGGAATTCTTCTGAGTCATCAGAGTCCCCTTCACCTGCTTCGTTCTCATCAGGATTATCTTCATCCTCAAGCTCTTCCTTAGGATCTTCATCCTCAACATCTTCGTCACCTTTATCACCATCACACACGTCGCCTTCATCACCATCGTCTTCACCTTCGTCACATCATCTTCACCATCCTCATCTTCGTCATCATCATCTTCATCGCCTTGGTCTTCGTCTTTATCACCTTCGTCTTCTTCATCTCCATCATCACAAGAGGCATGTTGGAGGAATGTCTTCTTTCGTTTTTGGCAAGTAATCGTATAATAATTATCCAAAAATAAATCCCTTTAGGACGAAACAACACCCCTCTGCTGCGTGTCGGGGTGCTGTTCGCCCCGCCGGGATTTATTTTTGGATAATGACCTCCGGACAATACATTATCCCTTACTTAGTTGAGTGTGTTGATTCTGTTTTCAATTTTTTGGTGATCTTATTGTTTTACTGGGATTTAATTGTACAGTGTGAGCTGCTTTTAAATCAATTTTACTTGACTTTGCTGTTTGTGTGTGTGTGTGTGTGTGTGTGTGTGTGTGTGTGTTTGTTGTGTGTGTGTGAGAGTGTATGTGTGTGTGGTGTCAAAGTGTGATAGCTGAGGTTATTTCAGGGGAAAAGCAAATCTGAAGACTTTTACATAACCTCTCTCTTTTCTATCACTCTTTTTCTCACTCACTCACTCACTGTCTGTCTCTTTCTCACTCTGTCACTGCCTGTCTCACTCTGTCACTGCCTCTTTCTCATCTCTCTCTCACTCTGTCACTGTCTCTTTCACTCTGTCACTGTCTCTTTCACTCTGTCACTGTCTCTTTCACTCTGTCACTGTCTCTTTCACTCTGTCACTGTCTCTTTCACTCTGTCACTGTCTCTTTCACTCTGTCACTGTCTCTCTCTCTGTCACTGTCTCTTTTACTCTGTCACTGTCTCTCTCTCTCTCTTCTCTCTCACTCTGTCACTGTCTGTTTCTCTCTCCACCTTTTCCTTCTCTCTCCCGCTCTTTCTTTCACACTCTCCTCTCTCTCCGCTCTTATCTGCCCCCACTCTCTCTCCTTCTTTCCCTCCCTCTCTTTCTAAGACCCCCAGTCTTTCTCTCTTCTTTCTCTCCCTCCCTCCCTCCCTTTTTCCCTCTCCCTCTCTCTCTCTCTGGTACTCTCCCTTCTTCTCCCTCTCCCTCTCGTTCTCCCTCTCCCCCTCTTTCTCCCTCTCGCTTTCCCTCTCCCTCTCTCCCTTCCCCTCTCCCTCTCCCTCCCTTTCTCCCTCTCTCCCTCCCTCTCTCTCTCTGGTACTCTCCCTCTCCTTCCCTTGCAGCAGAGTTCATCTCCTCCAGCTCAGTCATCACCCAAGCAGAGGGATGCTGAGATAGACCACAGCAGCAGCAGCACCAGCATCAGCACCACCAGCATCAGCAGCATCAGCACCACCACCAGCAGCAGCATCAGCAGCAGCCCCCTGTATCACACCTGCTCATCTGGCCAGAGTGATCCTTGAGCACAGCCAGGGAATATACGGCACAACGACTCCACCATCAGCGCTGAATGCCCTGTTTAGACTGCCCAGAGCTGCAGAATCAAGCACCCACCCCGGCGCCACACAGGTAAAGTGACTGCCTTCTCTTCTCTCCACACCCCCTCCCTTTCTTCTCTTTTCTATTCTTTTCTTCCGTTTTCTTCCACTTTTCATTCATTTATGTCTGCATATGCATCTTGCTCTCTTTTTAGTAACGCATTTTGTATTCGTTTCATTCTATCCATTCATTTTTTTCATTTTTTTTAATCTTTTGAATCATTCTCTCTTTTTTTTATGTATCTCTTCAGACCTCGGATCTGTATCATAATTCCTTTTTTTATCTCTGCTTCTTGGTTCGCCGTCACTCCGTCACTCTGTCACTCTGTCACACGATGGTGCGTCTCCTGCTCTTCTGCGCTACACATTTCCCCTCATGGTTCCATTTTTTGTAAACAAGGGATAATAAGAATCAATTTCCCATTCTTTAATTTTTATTTTTTTTAATTCGTTTTTAATTGTTTGTCCAAAACAACTTTTCCCAAAATTATGCACCATGCGCTCAGAATGATAAGACTCCTAAGACACCAATATATGAGTCTGCAGACCCTTGAGGACATCACAGTGCTTCAGATTCAGTTTGCTACCAACAGGTGACAACCTATTCAAAATATTAGACGGTCTAATTTGGCAACCTGTCGCAGCATGTTTGGAGGGACCCAGAATGTGTGCATGTTCTCTCTATGTGAGCTTAAGAATAACACTCTACTGTCATGTAAAAATGATGTGAAGTAACAAAAATGGTGACAAAAGCAGATTCTAAAACCACTGCAAAACAGTAACACTGTAAAGAATAGATTATTCCGAAACTCTCTATATTTCTCCCAAGCGTCAGGGAAGGCGTCTGCCACTGTTAAGTATAGATTATTCCGGAACTCTATGTATTTCTCACAAGCATCAGGGGAGGCGTCTGCCACTGTAAAAAATAGATTCTTCAGATAATCTCTGTATTTCTCACAAGTATCAGGGAAGGCACCTGCTAGTAAAGTATAGATTATTTCGAAACTCTATGTATCTCTCACAAGCATCATGGGAGTCATCTGTATATACACGACACTGGCTCTTATCAGATGTTTAGAAGCACTCCGTGGCAAGGCGGCAATGCCACACCAAACTAGGAAGAGGCAAAAGAGAGAAAGAGCAAGAGGATAGACAGAGATCGAAGGAGAGAGAGAGCGAGAGAGAGAGAGAGAGAGAGAGAGAGAGAGGGCAGGAAGGAGGAAGAAACTGGATACGGAAAAGGGATGAGAAAGAGAATGACAAAGAGAGAGAGTGATTTGTGTTTCCAGAGTTTAATTTCCAGAATTTGCCCAGCTGACGGACAAGCTTACTCCCAACTGGAAATATTCATGGCCATGGCCAAATGAGGGCCGTATGAGGGCCAAATAAGGGCCAAATGAGGGCCGTATGAGGGCCAAATAAGGGCCAAATGAGGGCCGTATGAGGGCCAAATGAGGGCCGTATAATGGTCCTATAAGGGCCGTATGAGGGCCAAATGAGGGTCATATAAGGGCGTATAAGCTCCATATGAGGACCAAACAATGGTCATATGAGGACCAAATGAGTTGCTATCTCGATATCATGTCCTTTGTTGTCTTGTGATTCTCACCTTTCATCAGAGAAACATGACGTGCATACTTCGTACCGCTATGTGAACTTCAACTTCAATATGCTGAACATGAAGAAAGTCATGTTGCTTTGGCAAAACCGCTTAAAGTTGTTCAAATGTACAATGGTATCACATCATACCAGAATTAATTTCCTCTAAACGATCCTTCCGGTTCTAGAAGGCCAATCAGCAGTGTGTTGAGAGCCACTGCAGGCCACCGCTGGGGCAGAACAATGAGATCACTGCGGAGGGTTTGACCAAAGGGCTCCACCAATCTATCACAACAGAGATATTAATCCGAATAACAGACTCAATCTCTATCCCTCTCTCTCTCTATCCCTCTCTCTCCTCTATCCTCTCTCTCTCTCTCTCTCTGTCTCTGTCTCTCTGTCTCTCTCACTCTCTCGTCTCTCTCTCAGTATCCCTCTCTCCTCTCTCTCTCTCTCTCTCTCTCTCTCTTTCTTTTTCTCTCGGTCCATTGTGTCGGCGTCAGAATGAGGTGTTCATTGTACTTGGCCGGCCCTCAGCAGCCGGCGAGAAACGGTTTTCATAAAGTCTATTGATCTGTCCTCTGCAGTAATTTATAAAGCTGCCACAGTGTGTGCCGCTCCCCTCTGTCCACTGGGGGCAGCGGCGTGGCACAGGGGACCCCGCTGCTGGCCATTATTGCGTTTCATATCTCACTTCACAGCCCAGAGAAAATATCTTTACTCATTTCTCCTTTGATCCGTATCACAAGAGGCGATTAGTCTTGCCGATGGCAGCCGGGCGAAGTAGACGACATGGAAATGACATCAAAGCTGTCTGCTGACAAGAAGTAATACGCACGCAAAACTTCAATCAATAACACAGCTAGAGTTTACACAGAATGGGAATTTGCAGGGTGGCTGAACCGTCCCCAGTATACTGCGACGTCATACAGTAGCTAGTGAGTGTGTGTGTGTGTGTGTGTGTGTGTGTGTGTGTGTGTGTGTGTGTGTGTGTGTGTGTGTGTGTGTGTGTGTGTGTGTGTGTGTGTGTGTGTGTGTGTCTGTGTGTGTGAGCAGGGTGGCTGAACAGTCCCCAGTATACTGCGACGACATACAGTAGCTATCAGACACGGTTGAGAAGTGATGTTTGTTTCATGGCTCTGAAAGGGTTGGGTGATTTAAATAAATAATTAAATAAGTAAATGAAGACCCGTAACCTTGACTAATGAACCATGAAACATGGCCGGTCTCGCCTGTCCAGACCACTCACATTTTGCAGCGCCGCTTTAAGCGAAAGCTTCTTTTGTGCTGCTTGTCACTGTGTGTGTCTCTCTCCTTGTGTGTGAGTGTCTCTTCTCGTGTGTGTGTCTCTTTTCTTGTGTGTGTGTGTGTGTGTGTGTGTCTCTTCTCGTGTGTGTGTGTGTTTATGTTGGGGGGGGGGGGGGGGCTTCAGCCATTTTGTTGAAAATGTGCAATCCCCTGATTACCTGACATGACTCACCTGCCCGCCTTTCATCCCAACGCTGACATTTAATTGCCTTGCTTTGCCTGTACAGAGCTCTCCCACCTAACCAAGACAGGAAACAAGTGCCGTGAGAGTGTGGCAAACCGGCTAAATTAGGAGGAAGGAAATATATGTACATTAATTACGCAGCGCCTTCACTGTAGGGAGCGCTTAGTGAATAGGTAGGCGCTATTTCAGGCTGTCTTGACTTTGTCCATATCCCCTTAATGAGGCTTTTTGCTTAAATGAGCGAATCACCATGGCATCGTTTGCACGGTGGTTCCCTGCTGAGAATGTGTGGCATTTGCTTTAAATTAGTACGATTCCCTTTTCATGATCATTTGATCTGGTTATATCCACAGCTCAGATTCTGTGTGATAATACTTAGAAGTACTGTGCCAATTTCATATGCCAAATGAAATTGTATTTATATCCACTCAACATATATTTTTACTCCTGCAAAACTGCACCAGGCGGCCTGTCTGAATTCTGATAATGGTTTAGATCTGATTGGATATACTATGGCAGAGAGGAACCGCAGCTCTTATGTATTAAGGCTCTAGTTAAATTAAATGTGAGTGACGTGACATGACGTGACAGTAATGGTTATATTAAGGTAGAGTATTATAATGCAAATCATCTGCCAAAAATAATTCTTGCAAATGTATTCAGTGTTCTCCATTCAAACGACTGAGGTGATATTTAATAATATCTGACCGGGTTCTGATAATGATTGAGCTCAATCAGAGCCGTGTTCACAGGTACCTTATTCAAATTCGAACAGAAGTTTAATCGTTGGCAATTCCGTTTCATGGCGGTTCGCCACCAAGGAAATCGGTTGAAGAACTAGTCTCTGAGTCTCCTTCTTGTGAAGCTGGAGTGGGGCTCTTATCAGCGCGTTTGTTTTGAATTGGAAAAGGCACTCATAGACAACAGTGGCTTCCACTGTGGGAGCCTTGAATGCTGAGACAAAAGTGTGTTGCTCTTTGCATGCGAAACAAACACGCTGAGGCATCTGCAGAGGGAGGGACAAATTGATAATTGGATTGATAAGGGGATTTGGAACCGTACTGTGCCACATTGTGCTTGAAGATTCTAGTTTTGGGGATCAGAAAACTTGCAACGACTGAAATTGCTGCAAAACACTTCATGTTTGGGTTAAGAAATATAGGACCTAAGATACAGTACCAATCAAAAGTTTGAGAACTTTTCTACATGGTAGATAACACTTTTATTGTTTAGTACATCATTCCATATGTGTTCTTTCGTAGTTTAAATGTCTTCAGTATTAATCTACAATGTAGAAAATAAGAAAAGTAAAGAAAACACTTCTCCAAAAAATGTGTGTGTGTGTGTGGGGGGGGGGGGGGGGGGGGGGGGGGGGCTTAGGTTGCCTGGTTGGAGCTTGAAGTTGCAGAAATGAATAACAAACGGACAATCATCATCAAGTTACATGAAATGAATTAAAATCTTCATAAATCGAGGTTCAGTTTGTCACATTTAGCCTAAAGAATCAGGCAGCTAGCTTGCCTACAAGACAACCAGCCCGTTATCACATGCACATTTTTTGGTGGGAAAAATAAACTACATGTCTGCTGATGGTTAGTTTCTAACATTTCATTTTAACAAGAAGAATAAAAAGTGCTGTAAAAGCTAGAATGCCTACTGAAAAGATAAGGATTCAGGAGAGAGAGAAGCAGCGAAGGGGAGCACAATTTTGCAGAGTTAATTACAAAGAAGCAAACCAGCAGGTGAGACAGAGACATTGCATTGTGATAAAGATGACAATGCGTTGTCTAATTAATTAATGTGAAACTGGCTCATATTTTTAGACTCCTTATGGCAATTTATTATAATTACATTACATTTAGGATGAGGAGCAACTACAAGCCTCCCAGACCAAGAGGAAATGTGGACCAGGAGACACAGAGAACAGGTAGACCTAAGTGCTGATCACCAAATATGAGATGAAAGGGCCAGGCTAGAAAGTACAGGGATACAGAGCCACATGCTAAATAACTGTAATTTAAAAAAAAGTATAGGCTATTTTAGAGATCCTTTCAAAGATCTTGCCTGAGCAGATACAAAATAACATACCACTGCTTCTAGTGGGCCTTATAAAAGTAATGATAATGCTAATAACAATAATACATAATTGGACAGATGATGAGCTAAGTACATCCACTGCAGACAAAGAGCCAGACCCAGATGAGAACAGAGAGCCAGAGCCAGAGCCAGAGCCAGAGCCAGAGCCAGAGCCAGAGCCAGAGCCAGAGCCAGATGAGAACAGAACAGACTTGGAAAACAGGGAAAGGAGAGACAACAAAGAAAGTCGGGACAGAAGACCAACAAGGAAGGATATTGAGATGATCGAATCCATGAATACAGATTTTAGTACAATCAGGCCTTTATCAAACTTTCACATTCAGTCGAACCTTGCCGTCCTATTGTGAAGTTCCCCCAAAAAAGCAGAAAGGCGCCCACTGGTATGATGATGAGCCTTGGCTGGAATATTCTCCACAGAATGATGCCATGCTCAAAATAATTGCTGTATTTGTGTGCTTTATTTATTACTATAAATTAAGACCCTGTTCTTCTCAGTCTGTGTGTTTGTTTGTTTTTTGCTGGGGGGGGGGGGGGGGGGGTTGCCCTTTTTTCAGGCCAGAGCAATGGCCCTTCAAAATTCCTGTGCACTTCCCTGTATATATATATATATATATATATATATATATATATATATATATATGAATGTGTGTGTGTGTCTGTGTGTGTCTGCGAAGATGGAAAATCATGTTTTCTTGATAGCAGAGGTATGAAAATGCAGGGGTAAAATCATGCAGAGGTAAATATGCTGCTGCATTTCCGGTGGAGATCAACAGGCTCTGGAAGGGATGTCTCCCCTCCTTTCACCCTCCCTCCTTCTTCTGGCTGGCTGGCTGCACTCCCGGCCTCACACACACACACACACACACACACACACACACACACACACACACACACACACACACACACAAACACACACACACATTAAACGCCCTCTGGCATGCTGGGATGAGCTTAAGGCGAATGAAAGCCCGGTAATTTCCTCCTGTGAGCTTATGGAAGCTATAAAATCCCCCTGATGTCTAAGAGTGCTAACAGATGATTTGGTGATTTGTTCATGTTGAGAGTTGGGAGATACGAGTGGCGAGAGCGAATTGACACTGTGTTTGATTTGATGCCATTAAAGTGTGTAGAGAATGGTGATGGCAGACGCAAGATTACGAGACGTAAAGGACTACTGGTGGCCATGATTCAATCTGTGTATTTGCATTATTGTACCAGTTCTCCTCCAGTAGAGCTGTTTGTTGCATTTAGAGTGGGTAGAGAATGGTGAAGGCAGACTAAAGGATATGAGACATAGAGAGCTGCATTACAGACACATTATGGGCTTATTTGTAGCAGTTCTCTACCCTAACTAGTAGTACTATCTCTAACCTACCTAGTAGTACCATCACTACCCTAACTAGTAGTACTATCACTACCCTAACTAGTAGTAGCTACTATAAAACCAAGATCATGGGTGTTACACCCTGGATATACTGGTGAAAATGTATCCCTCCTGTTAGTGTCTGCTAGTGGAATGAACATTACAAAACAATTACTAAGCATTTTTGTCTACAACTAGCTAACAGCACATGCTAACTGATGAATTTCCACGATATTCTGTTGTACTGTAAAAGCTCACATTTACACCATCCTGTTGCATAATAAGATATGTGGTTAATAGCCTTGCCTCCCTACCAGGAAGCATTTTAATAGTGAAGTTGTACAATTCTGTCAGCATTTTGCTCCCTGAGATCCATGACCTGGGTGTTGCCTTGGACTACTTGTTGAGCTACATAAACCTTTACGTTTACGTTGAAAACGCCTGTTTGCTCTTTGTTTTCCGGCACGTTCCAGGATGAGTCAAGCCTGATGATAATGGACCCCGGGGCCCACGACTCCGACGGCATGCTGGGGCTGCCCTCCGCCAACCAGACGGACCTGCTGGACATGTTCTCGGGGGCACAGCTCCTGCAGCGCTTCAAACCCCTCTTCATGCCACTCTACGCCATCGTGGTGCTCGTGGCGGGCGTGGGCAATGCCTTCCTGCTGGTGTGCATCGTCGTCGACAGGAAACTGCACAACGCCACCAACTTCTTTATCGGGAACTTGGCGGCTGGAGACTTGCTCATGTGTCTCAGTTGCGTGCCCCTCACCGCCTCCTACGCCTTCGACTCGCGTGGCTGGGCCTTCGGACGCCCACTATGCCATCTGGTGCCCCTGCTGCAGGTGAGATGGATAGATGTCCACTGAAAAGCACTTTGAGCTGCACTCAAATATTTGTATAATGCAAAGTAATGCTTCTTCTTCTTATTATTATTATAACCATTTAACATAGATATTTAGTTCGAACTTTCGTAGGTCTAGAACAAGTAAGAATTTCCCATTGAGATGAATGGTGGAATCTTCGTGACACGTAAACGTTAACGTTCTGTAACTGCCATTTCAGCTGTCGCTAAGTACCGCCCCTCGAACGCAGGCGAGCCAATGCCAGCTTAGTCCCATCTGCATTCGAGGTGACAACTGCATAGAGTGGCATCAGAATTTGTGACTTTTCTTTAGTTTTATCCGGTTTTATACAGTAAGTTAAAAAAAAAAATGGTCAAACGCCGTGCAGGGTGTAGATCCAACATATCCTGAGAGGCAATGTGGTATTTCTTATCCCATTTCCCTAATCAAAACAAATTGAGCAAGTCCACACATGTGATGCTTCCCATCCATTATGAATGGGGTGATGTCATGCATTGCCGAACTGAAAGTTTTGAAAGTTACCATGACATACACACTGTTCAATGTGAAAACCTTGTTATTATTACCCAAAAATATGTCTGAGGTGATTTGCGAGATGTCTGTTAAGCATGTTAGCAAGGTAGCTGCTTTTT
Source organism: Sprattus sprattus (assembly GCF_963457725.1). Classification (NCBI taxonomy): domain Eukaryota; kingdom Metazoa; phylum Chordata; class Actinopteri; order Clupeiformes; family Clupeidae; genus Sprattus; species Sprattus sprattus. The sequence continues at coordinate 6,464,892 of NC_137928.1, forward strand.
GCCCAGTGTGATCAGTGCTTTGCTGTATCATTTGCCTGTAGGCTACCTTAAGCTTGTTAAAAGAAGGCTACAACTTTGTATTCAACAAACGTCCGCAATTACAACCTTAAAGGGTAGGCTTGTTTTCTGACAGCTGTACCTTTGGGTTAAGACATTTACAAAAAAAGAGTGTACTGTCACTCCATTTGGCACATTGTCATTACCCCTCTACCTTTGCTGCAGCTGTGCTGTCAGACATTATGCTAATGTGTATTAGCTTCAGTCTAATTGAACTTCTGCTCTGAAAAGTACTCTGAACTGCACTCTGTCTGTGAAAGGGGCTTTCAAAATAAAGACTGCCTTCTACATCTTCTACACGCATGGCTAAGCTAGAGTTCTCACTGAAACACAAAATTGTTTGCTGCAGCAAAACAATGCATGTTTCAAAAGCCCATGCCCCACCTCTGTGTATTTTATGGGATGCTTGACATCCCAAATGATAACAATCATCCCATAATTGGAAACTAAAAGACGGCATCCATGTTGAACAGATACGGGACATGCTTTGTTCCATATTTTTTGAGAATCAATTCCAGAAATGCACTTTTGCACACAGCTTACACTACTGAAACTACTGTTAATGTTCTCTTTCATTCTAAAGAATGAGAAAATAGTTTTTGATGCACAGCCAAAATAAAATTCTGATCTAAATGACAATGTGTAACACACATATTCCTCATCAATACTATCAATACAAAACTGATCAAATTCAGGGTTAGTGTGTTTGCTTGTCTTAATACATGGGCCTATATATACATGTCTGGTAAATGGTTAAAGCTGTGGCAGTTTCTTTAAAGTGAAGTGAGAGTAGGACATGCATTTGACTCTCAACCAAGTATGTGGGTATTTGTATGTTCCATCTTTAGACCCAGGAAGTGTATTGAAGGCTGATGGCTAACGCAGGATGTAAGAACCACCCCCATTTCAGGAAGTCAGCAACCCTAGTAGTCAGTCGCAAATTCAGAAATGAAGTTTGTTTATCACTGGCCTGAGAGCATCAGTTCACAACACACAAGTTCAACAGTTAAATAATTCATAGTTATACTATGGTTCTAGCCGTGGTCTCTGCCTGTTTGATCAGGTTCAGCAAAGCAACGCTTCCCTATTTGTTAATTCCAATGCAATATTTAGCCTAAAAATATTGAGCATAAAATTCAGCATAAAATATACACTTGCTGACTGATTATTTCTATTAATTCTATGAATTAATTAATTCATTTCAAAACAGAAGTCCGCTTGTCTGAAGTATGCGTATGCTTGTTCTGTGCAGCTAAATTGCAGCAAAAAAGCGAATTCCGTCTCATAAATAATAGAGTGAGAGTAATAACCTTGTGCAAACAGCAAGTACACCACAGCTGGTGTGTTTTGGCGGCATCAAAACTACACGGTGAAATACCGAATTTGCCACAGAAAATAACGAGTGTGTTTCCTCTCACCATTGGCCAACTGTGTTTTATCCAAAAGAATTTGCCAGCGTGGTTAGTACGTCATTGCCTGTTTATTATCTCTGGAAAATCTGTGTGTTTTTACAAGTGTTTGTACCCGCCCCCCCCCCCCCCTTTATTCCATTCCTACTGCGAGGCGCATTGTGTTACCTCCGTGTATGAAATGCGATGTACAAATAAAGTTTGATTTGATTTGAGGATGATATTAACCGAGCAGCTAAATACAAAATCGTACCTTGGTACAAAAATGGTCCAAACTGTCCAAACTGTTTCTCTGATTATCTGTGAACTCTCTCCCTCAGGGTGGCACCGTCTTTGCCTCGGTGCTCTCCCTGACCGCCATCGCCATGGACCGCTACGTGGTGGTGGCGTACCCGGTGCGTCGGCGCATCTCCATGCGCGGCTGCGGCGCGGTGGCCGCCGGCATCTGGGTCCTGTCGCTCACCCTGGCCGCCCCGCCGGCGCTGCACATGAGCCTGGTGGACCTGCGGCCCAGCGGCGTGGACTTCCTGGTGTGCGAGGAGTTCTGGGAGACGGCGCGGCTCCGTCTGCTGTACTCCTGCTTCTTCCTGCTCGCCTCCTACATGATCCCCCTGCTGGCCGTCAGCGTGTCCTACTGCGCCATCAGCATTAACCTGCGGCGCCACGCGTTGCCGGGGGAGCCGTGCCAACAGCAGCAGCGATGGAGCCAGCGCCGGCGCAGGACCTTCTCCCTCTTAGTGGCCTCCGTGCTCGCTTTCGCCCTCTGCTGGCTGCCCCTGCAGGTGCTCAACCTGATGGTGGACCTGGACGGAGACTTCCGCTTCGTGGACAAGCACTACCTGAACGTGTTCCAGGTGAGCTGCCACCTGGTGGCCATGAGCTCGGCGTGCTACAACCCCTTCATCTACGCCTCTCTGCACAGCAAGCTGCGCCTGCACGTGCGGGGGTACCTGTGGCCGTGCCGGCGACGGGCAGGTGGGGGGGGGAGTGGAGCGGGAGGAAGAGGTGGCGGGGGGATCGCTGGAGGCGGGGAGGAGGCTCTGCTGTCACGCTGCACCTCCAGGAACCCAAACACCTGCCTGAGTCTGCTGTCGGAGACGTCTGCCAAGGAGAACCAGCACCAGAACCAGCACCGACACACGGGGGAACCGCAAACACCTGTCCACAGTGTCCCGGATAGCTCCCTCTGAGGACACACACACACACAAACACACACACACACTCTATTCAGAGACTGTCTGTCCCGTTACCATGCGCTAGAGCTGACACTCTGGCATGGACTCTGACCACAATCTGGCTCATTCTGAGACAGGTTCTGGCTCACACACACACTCACACACACACCTTTCCGCACACAGCCGTCGGAGTTCCATCTATAAATCTTTCGAAGCAACTCCTTTTTTCATGAAACCTTTTTCATGATTTCGTGTGAAGTAGACTCCCCGCACAAAAAACGGTTTCCCCTGGTGGAATCCGCCAGCTCTGTTTGTGACAGGAAATGTGATGTTTTCTCTAATGTAGAACCAATACTAAGCTCCATGTGAACATAAATAAGGTTCGAATCGTTCTGATTGGCTGATAAAACATGACTTCATTACTACATTCACTAATTTCCCAACCCAATTGTGCTTTGTTGCGTCCTGCTTTGTGTCAATGAAATTAGCAAATATAAATATCCCCACCTATGATGCGTGAAGCCTGTTCACCGTGCTCGTTTCACACATACACCAGTTCAGCGACAGTGTGTTCAGTTACACACACACTCAGACCCTTTCAGAGACAGTCACACACACCCTTTCAAAGACAGTGCGCCCACTGGATCTAAATCTGCTTCTGAAATTGGGAAGTTATGCAGTCACGGATTCTTGCCAGAGTCAGACTCGATCTAATCTCCTGGACGGCTTCTGGTTTTGGAGTATATGGGTTGGGCCTAAACTGCGACTAAAGAAGCTGTAATCCCCTCCATCTTCTTCATCTTCTTCTTCTTCTTCTTCGCCTCTCTGCATCATGTATTTTGTTCTGCTCAACATTAGGTGATCGCGGCAAGCATGTGTGCCATCACTGCAGTGTCCTTTTCATGTGATTGCTTCTAAGAAAGTGTAAATTATTTCTCGCAGCTTTTACTAGGAATTGTGGCAGAAAATGTTGTTGCAGCTTGCCAAAGAGGTCAATGTTGCATCTACTGTTTAAAACCTTCAGAAGTGTCCCCTTTACCTCAGTGTGTGCTGGTGAAATGTTGTTTACCAAACTGCTGAGTAACAAAAAAAAAAAAGTAATGCATCCCAAATTCAGTTTTCATCGACCAACCCAAGGTCTTGATGCTGCAAATGTGTAATTCCATTAGCCCCAGCTGAGACCTTTACGCTAAGAAAGCACGCCCTGCGGCTGTTTCCCCCCTGAGTGCTTCACTGGTGTCACGGAGGATAAACAAGAGACAAAGGGCAACTTTCTTCTCCGTCCTGTCTTTGGGAAAACCTTTGAACATCCATCCATGTGAGCACCACCAGCTGCAGAGCACCGGTTGGAGTGTAGCTGGGTTTGCGTCCAAGTTTATCCAGGGCAGAACCAACAGCCTCAGAGCTTACCCAGAGTATCCTGCCAGTGACAAAATTTCACGGCCTGCAGCCCCTTTAGCGCTTCCCCTGCCTCTCTCCCCTTCATCCCCCTCTCCTCTCCTTCATCTCCCCTCATACCCTTCTCCTCTTCTCATTCATCTCCATGCATCCCCCTCTCCTCTCCGCCTACATCCCCCTCTTCCTCACTCTCCAGTGGCGTGACCACACGGGAAACACACAGATGGCATAAACAAGAATTTGCATTATTCTGGGCTGAGTCACAGCCACTGTGTTATCCGCTCAGACTTAATGTGACTCTGCTAGACACTGACATCATGCAAACAGTTCATCGAGTTCAACTCACATACAGATGTACTGAATCACTTAATACAAGCTTTGTGACAGAGGTCTGCATGTGGGAATAAGCAGCCAGGAGGAGGCTTTTACTTGGCCTAAGTACGCTAGTGGTACGCGGCTCCTTCTTTGTGGAACTCAGGCAGTTTTCCCATTTTTTATGACTAGGATATTAATCATTAAATATATTTAAAAATCATTAAACCAACTAGATCCCTATAATTTAAGTTTGTTATTTATCTGAGCCATACTTATTCTCCTGATCAGGCATTACAGTGAGGTAATAACACTTAGTTCCTATCGCACGGCATGCTACCGAAGGTCAATAATAGTTACGATGGTGGTACTTGGAAAGCCAAAACATTTCTGAGGTGGTACTCACTATTCACGGTGAAACGTTTGAGAACCACTGGCCTAAGCTATAGGTGTGATGGAAAGGAAGATAATAGAGAAAATAGACTGATAGATAGAGTACTGAATGAAATGGAAATATGGGAAAGGAGGAAAAAAGGGACAGAGTAAGAAAAAAAGAAATAGTGATTGGAAATATTGAAAAGAGAGAATTTTGAGAGAGAGAAAAGAGATAGAATAACAGAGAGAAAATAAAGAGAGTGTGCAGGAAAACAGAAACGGAAAGAATGTAAGAAAGTAAGAAAAAGCAAATGTACACGAGAGAGAGAGAGAGAGGGAAAAGAAAGCGAGAGAATTTCCCTATCAGGTCCCTTCCATTCCTTCCTCTCTACTCGCTACAGAGTGCTTCTGCCTCGAAGGACCAACCCTGTGTGGACCCTGTCTGGCCCTATGGCACAGTCTTGACACTTATCACGGCATCAGTGGTGCACACACTCCCAAGCTCGCTCGCTCGGTACTGCCAGCCCGTCATCTCGCAGCGGAGCGGGAACGTCGGAGGCAGCCCTCTGCAGTCTGTCCTGACGTGTGTGTGTGTGTGTGTGTGTGTGTGTGTGTGTGTGTGTGTGTGTGTGTGTGTAACCCATCTCACAGCGGATGTCCTGACATGTGCACAGCTGCTCAGACAGAGGGCATCGCCTTGGCACTGACGGGTTGACACTGGAGTTGTTTAGTCTCTAACCACTTGATGCTTGGGGGCCGTGCGAGAGAAAGACAGAGAGAGAGAACAAAAGAACAAAAAGGAGGAAAGAAAAAAAGAGGTGATGAGCTGTGAGTGTGGTTGGGGTGGTCGTGCCCTTTTGTCTCTCCTCACCAGTTTCTGAAAATGAGTGTGTTGTTTCCTCTTGCCCTAACTGTGTAGAGCAGAATGCAGTGTTGAAGACTGCGTAGAGCAGAATGCAGTGTTTATGACTGCAGTGTTGAAGACTGTAAAGAGCAGAATGCAGTGTTTATGACTGCGTAGAGCAGAATGCAGTGTTTATGACTGCGTAGAGCAGAATGCAGTGTTTATGACTGCGTAGAGCAGAATGCAGTGTTTATGACTGCGTAGAGCAGAATGCAGTGTTGATGACTGTAGAGCAGAATGCAGTGTTGATGACTGCAGTGTGCAGTGTTGATGACTGTAGAGCAGAATGCAGTGTTGATGACTGTGAAGAGTATAATGCAGTGTTGATGACTGCAGTGTGCAGTGTTGATGACTGTAGAGAAGAATGCAGTGTTGAAGACTGCGTGTGACAGACTGTGCTTGACAGATAGGGTGCGGAAGGTTAGAACACCCGCCTGAAAGACCGTGTGTGTCGACCGCTGAAGAGAGAGGTTTTCCGAGCCTCTTGTCCTCGGCTGTGTGTTCGCACTCGGTGCTGGTTAATCTCACGCCACAGCTGCGCCTCTCCTTTCCTGGTACGGTGTAATCGATCACCACCATAACACATCTCCGGAGCGAGGGCTGTAATTACGGAGGAAGTTAATGAGTTCGCCCCCAGACCAGTGCTCCCTGACACCTCTTTGGCCGTGCGGCCATCTCTTTTTAGAAGAGATATTTTGGGTTGTATGCCTTTATTTGGACAGGAAGCGAGGCGGAGAAGACGTGGGGAGAGGATCGGGAGAACGACTGCAGACCGGTATCGAACCTGTGTCCCCGCGGGCATTGAAGCCCGTAAATGGGGGGGCTTATCAGCTTGCGCCACAGTGCCCCCCCCCACCATCTCTTTTTCATACCGCTAACATACTCTTCTGACTGGGTTTAGGCATGGATGGGACTGGATATAGTTATGTATGAGGTTATTGATTTGAGTGATTGTTTTTGAGTCATTGATTTTGCATTTCTATCTGCGCTCAACCACATAACTTAAAGCCGCCTACTGCCGAGCAGCTAAATGTGTTTTTCTCGTTGACCGTGTGTGGGTTCAGGCCTCAAGTGCGCCTGGACACAATGTACTTTGGCGTGCAATCATCTCTTTTTCATAGTGCCACAATCTCTTCTGCAGTGGGTGTAGTCATAGATGGGACTGGGTAGAGTTATCGATGAAGGGTCTCACTTTTGCATTTTTCTATCTGTGCTCAACCAGATAACTTAAAGTCGCCCACTGCTGAGGAGCTAGATGTGTTTTTCTCGTTGACCACGTTTGGGTTCAGGACACAAAAGTCATTTGTGGATATTGCTGTATAAAAAAATAAACGTTCACCACACTTTACTGACGGCAGTTAACTCAAGGTCAGAGGGCAGAGGTCAGAGGTCGGAACTGGATGGATTCTACCATAGATATGTATATAACTAGATATCTTATCCGCGTTGCCGGCCAATGGAGTCGAACGTCCACAAAGGTCGGCCATCTTAAACACGTTTAAAAATCGGTTGAAAATTGAGCAAGCTATGGTTATTTAAAAAGTACATTCATCACTACCAACACAATGTTACGGTGAGCGATCATTCTCGAGTAAGATGGCCGACCTGTGCGGACGTTCTAGACTCCGCCGTGAGTCATCTAGTAATTCTATATGTCTATGGATTCTACGGCCACCTGAGTGTGTGTTCTTGAGAGGGGCATGCAGACATGAGGCTGAACGTTGCATGCATACTGACTATGGTGCCACTGACACATCAAGATGTAAGACTTCTGGGGGCACTGTGGCTCACACAGTAGCCTCAACCACATTCGGGCTTGAAGCTCAAGGAGTTCACAGGTTCGAATCCGGCCCGATGCCATTTCTCCTGTCCACTCCCCACCTCTTCTCCCTCTCATTTCCTGTCCAACTCTGCACTACTCTATCCATTAAAGGCATAAAAGGCCAAAAACAAATTAAAAAAAAAAAAAAAAAAGATGTGAGACTTCCTCTTCTCTGTTCTCTGGTGAAATGTGACCTGTATACATGCTTTTTCTCGTTTGGTTTTGGCAAATGTGCTGTGGTTTTATGACCTGGTTTAACATACCGGGGGGGGTCACTCTTATTTTTGTCTTTGGTTAGAAACCAACAACTGTGTGAAATGTCATGTAGACGAAATGTTAACATGATAATAAAAAAACATCATGTTCAGTTGGTAAGTGTGTCAGTGATATGGTTTTTAATCTGCGGGTATGTTCAGGGGCTTTTTGGCTGTTGTTAGACTTAGAGGTTTATCCAGTTTGGGCATAGCCCTCCGTTCACCTACACTGTCAACAGTTATTCTCATTTCTTCTCAGCTATGACCCTGCATGCATGTGTTTGTAACCATAGCAAATCATTTTTTAAAGATAATTGCATAAATATGTACATGCATTTTTTTGGTTATGTAAGCAATATTATTTCCCCCAACACAGAGAACTGTTCGAGATGTTACCACTAAGATGCTATTGATCTCGAACTATGCCATTCCCTTTGACGAATCGGCTTTCTTATTGTCTATAGTAGGGGGCTCACTGGCAGGTCCGTAGTCAACTCATGTCGGTCTAGCCTGCACACAAAGCCATGAAGTAGCCGTGGTGAACTGGGAAATTACAGGGGAGCCCAACACACACACACACAGGTAATAGGCCTTTTCCATGATGAATGGGCCTTTAAGATAGATACTGTGGTTGTATAAGGCAGGAAGGCGGTGTGTTGTCTGTGCAGGTCAGACAAGGCTGTTGAGGTGTGTGTGTGTGTGTGTGTGTGTATGTGTGTGTGTGAGTGTGTATGTGTGTGTGTGAGTATGTGTGTGTGTCTGTAGGTGTGTGTGTGAGCTCCAGTGACTCACATCCTGAGCCCATCGGGCCGCTGAGAAGCTCATCATTGCTCCTGAGATGGAGCTGTGTGCCGAGCGCATCAGTCTCGCTTCGCCCCCGACTTGATAAGTGTGTGAGAGCTCGTTTCCCCCGACCCCACACTCTCTCCACCCCCTCTCTCTCCGGTAAACACAGAGGCTCGGCAGAAAGGTCAGGCAGGACTTGGAGCACCCTCGAGCCTCTGATCAGCACACCGCTGCACCAGACCACACACACACACACACACACACACACACACACACACACACACACACAGGGACATTATCACTGAGGTGGGAAGTAGAGAAGACCAGGGGACTCAAGACTGCTCAATGTGAGAGAGAGAGGGAGAGGGAGGGAGAGAGTGAGAGGAAGAGAGGGAGGGAGGGAGAGAGAGGTAGATGGGAAGAGAGGGAGGGAGGGAAGAGAGGTAGAGGGGAAGAGAAGGAGGGAGAGAGAGGGGGGGAGAGGGGGAGGGAGGGAGGGAGAGGGGAAGAGAGAGAGAGAGAGCACAAAAAGGCGGAGTGAGTGAGAGAGAAAGTCAGAGAGAAAAGACGAGATAGAATTGCTTGAAACATGTTATTACGAGGTTTACAAGTGAATTAGAGGGAAACAGATACAGCGGCCATTTAACGATAATTCACAAACTGTTCTTCTTTATCAGATTTCACTACAAAAAGTAAGTTACAAAAAGCCTACAGTTAGATTATTTCGCAAGTCTTCATCCGTGTTTTAGTCTTAACTGATAACCCTCTGCACTGTAGATATTTCTGTGTCTGAACATTTACGCAATGATCTAGATCATGGGTGCCCAAATTCTTTCTTGTCAGGGGCCAAATATTAATCGGAGTGGAGGGCAGAGGGCCAAAACCAGAGTTTCATGTTAGGTCATGCCACATTATATTGAAATGTATTGCATATACAGTATGTACCCAATTAACATTACCATTATTATACATACCTGCAAACTCAGAAGGGCTAAAAAAAGGTGACAAACCAATCACCTGTAGGGGGGTCTGGGGGCATAGACATAGAATCTATGTCTATGTCTGGGGGTATTTGCCCCAACTCAGAAAGAGAATCTTAAATCACCATTCAATTGAGAGCTTGCACATTGACTACTGGTTGTTTTCATATTTCATATCAACATTTTTACACACACATAGGTAAGGTACTTACAGTTGGCAGCTGATAGTTGCACAGGCACCATGAGGGTTTCTACCTTTTTCCATTATAAATGTATAAGTTAAGTCGGTAAGACTATAACATCAGCTAGATAACTAGCTACCATTTCATGCAAACGGAGCTCTTCCATTTAAATTGTTTAAGGTTAAGGTAAAAGTTCCCTTAGCTAGCTAGTTAGCTAGCATAGCAACTAGATAACCATAGATATGGAGTCTGTTCCGTGTCGACCCCTTTGCACTAACCCCTGTAATACAGGGACCTGTAGTACAGGGCCCTGACATCTACAGTGCACTCCTCATCGCTCAGGGGGTGCTTTATCAAATAGAAGCACCTGGTGGAAGTGACGGACGCAAATCTGCTCGCGATTCCCGGGAAAACTAAATAGCCAGCTATCTTGCATAACTGCCATGCAATTCTAATGGTAATGTTACCTAACTTGGTATGCTAACTGTCGGTAGCCTATACATCGTGAAATCAACCAAAACACTGATGTCACTGGCTTTAATGTTAGTAGTACATTTAATATCAGTACAGTTGTTTAACACTGTCCAATGACTGACATAGCCATCTGTCGTTTATTTAGATGCACCTTTTTTCGGACTAGCCACAGGCACTGGGTGGGGGAATAGCCCGATAGCTTAGCATATCTGCCATGCAATTCTAATGGTAATGCTACCTAGCTTGGTATGCTAACTGTCGGTAGCCTATATCGTGAAATCAACCAAAATACTGATGTCACTGGCTTTAATTTGATAATGGCATGTTAGTAGTACATTTAATATCAGTACAGTTGTTTAATTACTACATTTACGGTCTGTAGCCTGGTGATCTACAGCCTCTGCCACCTTAGCCACCGTTAACCATCATGTCCGCCATTGTTTTTGTTATAAAATGAAAAGCTACCTTTGGCTCCTCCTCTTCCGTATGTAGCCAAGATGTTGGCCATTGGGGCGAGTAGTGACCATCAAATAACATTACATAAATCGACCAAATTCAGGGTATGATACAGGCATTTTCAGTGCCCTGCATTCTGCTGATTTTGTCAGTGTGGCCCCCTAACCCCTGAAAGTCGGGGCTCGAAGGGCTCAAGGGGTCGACACGGAACACACTCATGGATCTGTATTAACAAAATGTCAATAGCGCCCCCCTTGACCCATCTGAAACCATGTTAAAACTGTGGCCAAGCAGTGAACTGAAACCAGTTTTGAGTTAAATATGACGTCGAAACAGAGACCCTGTTCAAAATGGGTTAAAATGCTGTCCAACAAA
>NC_137928.1:6483350-6498350 GCF_963457725.1 Sprattus sprattus
TGTGTGTGGAGTGTCTGTCTCCCTGTGACCTTTGCCTGAAACATAATTAACAGTTACCGCAACAGTCTAGCGTTTTCTTTGGAGACCGCTGCATACCGCTCACCTCCACCCATGTTACGTGTCCCTCTATTTGGCTACCTCTGGTGGCTGCTTTCTGTTCCCCTTTCTGTTCTTTTTACCTGTTCTGTGTCCAGGTGGTAGTCCTGAGTGGGAGGCGGGGCCTCCACCTTAAAAACCCCTACAGCATGCCAGTAAAAGACTTCCTTCTCGAGGCTGTTTGGATGCATCGTGCCTTACGCCCGTGTTCCAGTTCACCCCTGCGTCCGTTTGCCTCGTTGTTGCTGCCACGCTACCCCGTTTTGTTCGGCATAATTGTTTGCCAGCCGTTTGTACAATAAATTTCCCCTAGACTTTCGATCCCTGTGTCCTCTCTTTTATGTTACGGTTCCCAGCCGTAACATAATTGGGCGCTCATCCGTTCTTTGATTGAACCTTCTTGTTAAGGCTATTTTTGGCGTTTTTGCAGCATTTCTCTAAGAAGTTCCAACGACATTTGTAAGTTTGGCAATTCTATTTTTCCGTACACCCTTAGGTAGATATTCGCTGTTTTTTTGTTTTTCTTTATGTTTGGCGGTAGCCCTATCCAGCACGTCCGGGTTTGATAATTGACCGACCATAGTCTTTTGTTGAATGAACGGGCCTGCACGCTGGGTATCGGAACCGTTGAAGATTAGACAGCAAGGTATTTAGGGCTGTTTTCTTTTCCTTTCTCCTTATAAAAGTTAGCAAGGATCCCCTGGGTGTTACATTTTCTGATTGCCATTTTTTGTACTACAAGTCGTTTATTTTGCGTAGTTCTAGTAACTCGATTTAACTTGCACATTGAAGTTGTGGGCGATATTTCATTCTTTTTGTTTGCCAGTCCAACTGGTGTTTTCGACCCATTATTCGTTTATGCCAGTAGCTGGTGTTTCGTGCTCAGTAAGGTTTTTGGGGTGAACTCGTGGTCATCTTTTTGTGACTATTTCAATTTTGGAGCTGATGTGTTTCGTAGCCTTTCCATCAGTGCTTCAATTTTATTTTTTTTGAAAAGTAGGTATAGTGTTTTGGTTATATAGCGTTTGACATCTTAAAATGTCGCTAGTAGAAGACTTCATTACCGCACCATCCGTTCAAATTCTCTTCCAATGTAAGAAACATCAATTGATCGACTTGGCTGAGAAGTATGAGGTACATCTTTCTAATGCTGAAAAGCGTGTGAAGGACACCACCCTAGTTGCTTTGATTAAAGCTCTGATCGTGCAGGAGATATTACCGGCATCTGCGGCTGACGAGAAGCCTCCGCCGAGTCCTGTCAGGGAGCTTGAACTCCAAATTCGTTTGCAAGAGCTAACCTTACGTGAGAAGGAGCTTGAGAATGAGCATGAAAAGTTGCGTGGTTTAGCTCGGAGCGAGGAACTAAAGAATTCCATAGAGTTAAAGCGGTTAGAAAATGAAGGTAGGAGGCTTGGTCAAGCGGTGGTGCGTGATGACTTTCAAGTAGATAGATATATTAGGATGGTGCCTGACTTCACCGGTGAGGAGGTGGAGAAATACTTTCCTCACTTTGAACGAGTCGCGATTACTTTAGACTGGCAGAGGCAATATTGGACGCTCCTACTGCAGTGTGTCTTAAAAGGTAGAGCTCAAGAGGTTTACTCTGTCCTTCCTCTCGACGATAGTGCAGACTACGACAAGGTCAAAACTGCGATCTTGAATGCCTACCAGCTAGTGCCAGAGGCATATAGGCAAAATTTCCGTAGTTATAGGAAGACAGACAAACACTCTTACGTAGAATTTGCGGCAGAGAAAGTTGCGTTATTTAATCGATGGTGTCAGGCAGAGGCTGTTACTACCATAGAAAAGGTAAAGGAGTTGATGCTGGTCGAAGATTTTCGCAACTGTTTGCCAGAGAATGTGTGCACGTACATTGCCGAGCAGAAAGCGGAGACAATTTCCCAAGCTGCCTGTCTCGCTGATCAATACGCACTGACCCATCGTGTCTTTAAAGATCGAAACCGTGCCCTAGAAGCCGAAGATGCTCGTGAAGCTGACCCTTTAGGGACCATAGTCCCATGTTTGTAGCATCCTATGTAGTTTGATGTTCTCTGAGCCTGCCTGGACAGTGAAAAATGACCATATGTACTTTAAGCTTACCGTGCCAAAAGTTGTGTTAGACAACATTAGCTTAGAGGGCATAATTTGATGTCTCTTTTCTCTTTAAAAAAAAAAAAAAAAAAAAAAATGTGTTTCGATATGAAGGAGAATGGTACAATCAATCAGTGTTGTGCAAATTGACATAATTTTGGTTTGAAAAGTGTGGGTGTATATCAAGCCTTGTTGCATGTGCAACTAAACTTTGTAAGTGTTGATCATTTTATTTAGTTTGGCCTGTGCTGTGCTCCTCCCCATGAGCCAGTGCGCGTTGAACTTGAGATCTGTGTTTATTTTGAAATGCTAAAGAGTTCTTGATTATGTAGTTGATGGTACAGTAATGGCGACAGGTCACCATCTTAAGGGGGGGAGTGTTACGTGTCCCTCTATTTGGCTACCTCTGGTGGCTGCTTTCTGTTCCCCTTTCTGTTCTTTTTACCTGTTCTGTGTCCAGGTGGTAGTCCTGAGTGGGAGGCGGGGCCTCCACCTTAAAACCCCCTACAGCATGCCAGTAAAAGACTTCCTTCTCGAGGCTGTTTGGATGCATCGTGCCTTACGCCCGTGTTCCAGTTCACCCCTGCGTCCGTTTGCCTCGTTGTTGCTGCCACGCTACCCCGTTTTGTTCGGCATAATTGTTTGCCAGCCGTTTGTACAATAAATTTCCCCTAGACTTTCGATCCCTGTGTCCTCTCTTTTATGTTACGGTTCCCAGCCGTAACAACCCAACACCAATACCCAGTGTCTGCCACAAAGGCTGATCCTATACCTATGTGTCCATAATTTAGCATGTGTGATTGCACTGAAGAGGACAGGAGTGTGTGTGTGTGTGTGTGTGTGTGTGTGTGAGGAGAAAAGCCATCATCCCTTGAGCCCACTTGTCTGATAAGGAGACACACAGCATCTCAGATCGCAGTGGAAGAAAAATGTGTGTGTGTTTCAGTATGTTTTGTAAGTGGGAGTGGGTGGGTGGTATGCTTGTGGGTGAGTGTTTGTGTTTGCACATCTGCGTTTGTGTGTGCGTGTGTGTGTGTGTGTGTGTGTGTGTGTGTGTGTGTGTGTGTGTGTGTGTGGGTGTGCATGATGTCTGTGTGTATGTGTGTGCGAGATAGAAGCCGCGTAATTTGCAAATGCTTCTAAGAGCATGCATAAACAGGTGCGCTGTTCCATTAGCATTTTTGGAGCATTTAGAATGAGAAGGATAGAGATGCGCGCACACACACACACACACACACACACACACACACACACACACACACACACTTGATGACTCTGAGATGCTGAAAAGAGGACTATATGTGCCTCTTGTGAATCACTCCTAAAGGTCTTTCACTCGAGCCTGGCCCTGCTGAATACACAAGCACAACACAGACCTTCAAGAACACTCAAGCAGGCAATAAACATGGCGCCCGCGTGTCCGAGGTCTGTGATTCACAGCACCTCACACAGACCTTTTCACGATGTTAGGAAACGTCCATCACTGTTCAACGACCACTGTGTCGTTGTGTGAATCAGGAAGGCTGAAGGGATCATTCAGAGGAATAATATACTGAGCACAGACCAGCGGTAGACGAGTCGCTCAGACATCAGAAGACACCAAGTGTCGAAGCCTCCTTGGGCAAGACACTGAACCCCCAACCTCTCCTGATGTGCAGGTTGGCACCTTAGATAGTAGCCTCTGCCATCAGTGTGTGAATGGGTAGATGTCTGAGGCATTAGTCTGTTAAGTGCTTTCAGTGCTCCATGAGTAGAAAAGTGTTTTATAAATGCAATCCATTTACCATCCCTGTCGGGCTGGTTTTCATCTACTTGCAGTGTGTGTGTGTGTGTGTGTGTGTGTGTGTGTGTGTGTGTGTGTGTGTGTTTGTGTGTGTGTGTATGCAAGTACCTGAATAATAGGTACCTATGCATCTGTACATGCATTTGGGGAACTCATGTGGCGTTGTTGTAACATTGGTGTGGTTGTGTGCATTCATGTTTATGAATGCATACAAGTGTGTGTGTGTGTGTGTGTGTGTGTGTGTGTGTGTGTGTGTGTGTGTTTTGTGCATATTCTCCAGGCATCTTTCAGGCTTGATGCTTCTCAGACTGAAGAAGAGTATTGACAAACGGTGCACGGTGACTTTTCATCGGCGTCCATAATTATGGCAAACATGAGTGATGGTGAAAGCTCCATGGGGACAGCAGACTTCAATTATGCACAAGGCCCCCCGCCACCACAAGTGGCAACCACCACAGACTCTGCCTGCCTAAAGTGGAGAAAGCACACACACACACACACTTGAACACACACACACTCGAACACACACACACACACACACACACACACACACACACACACACACGGAAAAACCTAAACCCCAAAACACAAGGGGAAGAAACACTCTGGCTATGTCTCAGCTGTTATCAAAAAGCCATTTGCTCGGAGAAGAAAAGAGATTTGTACTTTAGCAGAAGCCGGCGGCGTGGAGAAGTAAGCAATTCAGATCTGTTCAGAGACAAACACACTATTACTGCTGTCCAGAGCCACTGGACACACTGTGCCTCTATCTCTGGCTGATGGACACTTAGACAGTCTTCTATTCAGGTCCTAGAGCCAGGGTGACTCGAGAAGAATATTTTTTTTTACTTGTAGTTCTTTCCTTGCCTCAGTATTTATGTTAAGTCCTTATTATATGCATAGACATACACACATTCAACAGGTTAGGCTGACATAGTCACTGTGAAAATGTTCTTGTTTTTTAAAATGTGTATTATGTTAGTGAATTTGCATTTCTGTTATACATGTGAAATGATTTGCATGTCATGAAAGGCATATTAAATGTACAATTATTATTCCAGTGTAATTGCGTCAGTTTTGTTGTTATTATCATTGTGATAAAAGCCAAGAGGATTGTCATGTTTCTCACGAGTCCTTGTGTATTAGTCTGCATATGACAAAAACCATTAGTTCCCAGGATTGTTGCAAGCAGTGTAATGCGACAAGCAGGAGAAACGCAAACGGTGGATCGCCTGCTCTAAACAGACTTGAATAAATGACTTAATTTACATAAGAGATAACATTACAAGGTGTCCCAGCACACACACCAATTAATGAGCGAGGCCGATGACGCAAATCGCTTATATCCTGGTTACCCAACATGTATTTAGACATAAATGCATAACCCACAAAGGAAACATTTGGTTCTTTTTAAAAAGAAGGCAACTTGTAAAGCAAAGAATAAATAGCAAAATAAGAGAATACGTATTGTGTTCGTCATCAGCTGTGTCTGAGAACACACTGTTGCCCCTCTCATGGGCAGCTTTTTAATCAACTGTTTAAATTACGTTAAATTTCCAGGGCATTGATAATAAACTCTTTCACCACATCGACTCCATAGGTGTCCCGTTAAAGGGACACTTCAGCATTTTTCTACCTGGCCCCTATTTTTAGATCTTTTTAGGGTCCAAACTTCTACTCAGAAAAATAAACGATCGAAACCGGTCTAATATTGAGTTAGAACACTAAAACCGGCAACCAACAAAGTAGCTTGACAATGAAATCCTATGAGGCAAGCCGTAAATGTTATTATAAGGGGCTGACAACATGGAGAGGATCTCTACAAACATACACCTGTGTCTGTTAACCATATTAACTTCAAAGAAACTGTAGAAAATGTATGTGGAGTCAGGGTTAGCTTTCTCTTCTTCCGGTCACTGACGTAGTAGCCATCAACGGCCGAAGTCGATAGTCATGCTACATCAGAGACTGGACGATCTTCACGAATGGTCTAGCCACGGTGTCTCAGTCACCCAAACATGGAAATATGATCACGTGGGTGCTGTGGGGTACTTATCAGTCCTTCCACACCATCTCATGAAAGCCAGATGCTTCAGGTAACAGATGGGGAGAAAATTGAGAAATGACAGTGTACAGGAAGAGAGTGAATGTTTTTAGGTGTGCAGACACTTTTCAATCCAAGTACAGTAAGTGTAACAATAATACATGTGACTAAAATCTTTAGCACATCTTAAATTCCCTATATTCCACAAATATTTCAGGGCAAGCTGTTTTCATGACACCAAGAACAACATTTTTTCAATCTGTTGGTTTGCCTGCCACAATACTGTACATACCACTTTTGAGTGTGGTATATTTGCCATGTGAGATCATTAGTACAGAGGTTAGTGTTGTTGGCTAACAAGTAGCTGACCTCGGCAATATAAACTGCTTATGTAAGTCAATTTGAATGAAAGTGAAAGTGCATTTTTGGGTCAGTTAGTCTCATTAATGGCTCATGACAAAATGTCTTCAGTGACAACTAGAGCTATATTTTTCCTCGGTACATGTACATTTCAATGCAAGTGCTGTTCTGTACCACTTTTGTATAGGTGGTAACAAGGCTGCAAACAATCAAAACAAAGTAAAAACGTTTTCCCTGGTCAGGGGAACCATCAAACGTACCCGACCAGAACTCCCTCCGGCAGGCCCTTCCAGTGCGTACTCAGCCGACAACCGCCTATAGTTCCCTGGTCAGGGGAACCATCAAACGTATCCGCCATGGATCATTTGTTCCAGCAGAGCGAGAGGGTCTGGAACATGGCACACCTCCACCTACCGAGGGCAGTCCCAACGTCACCAGGGACAGGGAGAGGCCCTAGGGTGGTCAAACCCCAACTACGCCGTCGGACAGAAGATCTGGCTGTCCACCAAGGACATCTGGGTAATGACACGCCAACGCTGAACCCTGCTCCTGCCACGCCCCCTCCGACTACAACTCACCCAGCTGTGTCACATTTCCAATCACCTGAGGACTGATCACCGTCAGTCACCTGTCACCCAACTGTGTCACATTCCCGATCAACTGATGACTGATCACCGTCCGTCACCTATCACTCCACTATTTAAAGTCCTCACTCCCCTCACCTCCTTGCCTTGCCTCGTTTCTAAAGGGACTTCTTGGTCATTTTATCTCTCCACGTTTTTCTCCCTAGTTCCCATGTTTCATTGTTCCAGTGGTTGTTTCCCAGTTTGCAAGTTTCTCTAGTTTGACTTAGTTTAATCTTACAGTAATCTACTGAGCTTGTGCTTTTTGGACTTCTGAGCGTTGTGTTTAGTTACAAGAATCTTCTGAGTGCTTTTTGCCTGTCTTTTGAGTTCTCCCCGTTTATTCCCCTGTGCCCCCTGTTCTGACAGATTCCAATAAACTCTGTCAACATCCGTCTTTGTGTCGCCTGAAGTCTGTGACACCATCTCCAGAGATCAAAATTTTGTCCAGTTTTGAACTGAAAGGTAACTGTGTCTACATGTCTGCAAAAAGGACTGTATTTTTATGTTTTGCTGGTGGTGAACATTGACTGAGACAGGTATCCATTGGTCATTGAGTGCATTTTGTATCAAAGCAATGAAAATGTATCCCCAGTTTAGTTCACATAGACTACTGATATGGTGAATGTGTTACGTGTTTTGAAAAAGTGGAGATGGTTTTGAAACGAGTGTGAAAATGATTGAAAAAAAATATAACTAAAACCACATGTCTCCTTTTTCCAGTTCCCATCTCTATCACAGGCTTCTGTCTCGTCAGAAACACACTTCAAGTCTCAGGTTCAGCAGATAGTGTGGAGTGTGGAGCTCGAGGAGGAAGAAACAGCTCTTAGTGGACTAGAAGACTGAGAACATAACAGGCTCGCCAAATAATACAAGTTTTTGCTGATAACATTTGCGACGCCAGGGGATCCTTTCGCAAAGCTTAGTCTGTTTGAGGGATTTGAGAGAGTGATGGAAACAGAAAAGGTCACACCCAGCTCAGAGGTTTAGAAGTGTGTGTGTGTGTGTGTGTGTGTGTGTGTGTGTGGGGGGGGGGGGTTTGCTTGTGACGCTCTGAAGTTGAGAGGAGTGTGTGTGTGTAACCTCCTTGAGTTTAGTGTCCCCTGAGAACATGTCAGTAATGTTTCCTCCCAGTATCCTGTCCTTCACTCACGTGTCCCCTAAGCTCTCGCTCTCAGTGTTAAACAGGGTACTGAGTTCATATTGTTCTGTGTGTGTGTGTGTATGTGTGTGTGTGTGTGCGTGCGTGTGTGTGTGTGCGTGTGTGTGTGCGTGTGTGTGTGTGTGTGTGTGTGTGTGTGTGTGCGTGCGTGCGTGCGTGCGTGCGTGCGTGCGTGCGTGCGTGCGTGCGTGCGTGCGCGCGTGCGTGTGCGTGCGTGTGTGTGTGCGTGCGTGTGTGTGTGTGTGTGTGTGTGTGTGCCCACTCTACTTACCCTCCACAGCAACAAAAAGGGACATTCAGCACTACAACCTGCATCATAGTGACTGCACTGCACTACTGAATTCAGACTGAAACGGGGAGGATAGAAAATGTGCATTCGAGGGAGGAGAGAGATAGAAAGAAACACAGAGACAGAATGTGTGTGGGAGAGAGAGAGAGAGAAAGGGAGAGAGTCAGAGAGGCTATAATAGCTGTGTACAAAACCCCAGCTTGGGGTTACTGTGACATTTCACTGCCAACGAAATCAAAAAGGAATAAAAGTTTATGATGGAAAAAGCACTCCGTTCCAACAGCGCAACGCACTAAAAGCTAAACAGGAAGACTATTAAGAAAAAGAAAAGCCTATAGTCCCTTCCCTTTCTTTCAATCCACTGGCCTCGTGATTCTACGGACGAATACAAAAGCTCAAACTTTAACAAAAACCTTTATTATTTAAGACAATGCCAACGTAAGCCGTCACTAGCAGAACCATGAGTAGGTCTAAACGGGTCGCTCCAGCGCCACACAGGCAGCCACAACACAGGCAGGAGCCCACACTGAACCGGGTTGGGTCATCCATATGGAAACAAAAATATATCTTATAAACTGTTCTTATGATGATACACAATGAACATAATACATAACTATGGCCAGTTCCATGTACAAGAACATAAAATAAAATATAAATTTGTTTTATATATGAGCTACCTTGGACGCAGAAGGCCAATTTTAGTATGAAATGTATATTATGCAAGTTCTTTACGACTTTACGATCTATCATGCGAGTGATGTCCCCCTTTATGGCTTTTACAGGCCTTTTCCATATGGGTGTGTATCTGTGTCTTTGGAAGAGGCTCACACAGACGGAGAGGAGAAAACACACAGACACATACAAACACAGAGAGAGAGAGAGAAAGAGATAGAGTATACACACAGATACATACAAACATAGAGACAGAGAGAAAAAAATACAGAGACACATTCATGCAGAGAGAGAGAGAATACACACAGACACATAGAAACATACGAAGAGAGGGAGAGAGAGAGAATACACACATACATATACAAACACAGAGAGAGAGAAAGAGAGAGAATACACACATACATATACAAACACAGAGAGAGAGAGAGAGAGTCTGCTGATAATTGCTACAGTCTGCTGCATGTCGTTTGTGTCAGACTATGAAAGTAAAGAAAATGAACCAATTTATTTTGAATTCTTTATTTGTATTTCTTTATTAAACAAGGACGGCCCACATGAATGAACATTACTGTGTATACGCCAGAGAGTAGGGCATGGGATGAAGCTGCAGACGCGCACAACACATAGAGAATAGGTCCCACACACACACACACACACACACACACACACACACACACACACACACACACACACACACACACACACAACACAAACACATAGAGAATAGGTCCACCTCTGTTCCACCTCTGGACTGGAGTCTGCTGTCACACACACACACGCACACACACACACACACACACACACACACACACACACACACACACACACACACACACACACACACACACACACACACACACACACACACACATAGAGAATAGGTCCCAATGCCAATTTTGTGTCCGTGTCCGTGTCAGAATATGAAGCGGATAAACAGACAGGCGGCATGATACGTTTAGTTTGATGTCAGTTGAAATTGCAGTGTCTGTGTGCTTGTTGGAATTTTTGTGCAAGGAGGAACACTTAATTCTACTCCGTCCAATTCAAGGAAAAACACTTCATTCTACTCCGTCCAATTCAAGGAAGAACACTTCATTCTACTCCGTCCAATTCTAGGATTTTGCCCCATCTTGGTTTGGCAGAATTCAAGTTTAATGCAAACAAGCAATAGTGCATTTTATAATGTTGATGTAGCTTACTGGACAAAAAAATGATCACATAAATGCCACAAAAATGATAATATAAGTGTCCGTGAGAGGATGAATCAGCCCTGTGATTACTAAAAGGATATAGATTTATCCTAATCAACGGAGACTCAGTCAAGTGAAAATAGAATGTCAATACTCAGGTTTAATCTTGCAATGATGCATCAGAGGAGAGAGAGACGAAAACCAAGCTTCACTAACAGATAGTTTCACCTAGCCTGTTTCTCACTAACTAACTGATGAGAGGTCTCCTGTATTTAACCTATACAACATGTGGGAGTGGATGGTTACCAGAATGCTAATATTTATCGAAGAGACAGAAGGGCTAAGATAATCTATATTTAAATGAGGAGTTCCTGGCCTGAAGTGTTTATCACTTCCCACAGTGATCAGGGCATCTAGGAGCTGTGACCATTTGGGTTCTTACACAATACACAGGAAGTTTATAATTAACATAGCTTTTGACTGTGCATTTACATTGAATACTTGATCTTCTATTTCTCAGATACTATCATTACGGATAAGAAGAACCGTACGACATCTCACACAGGTCATCCATGAGTCAGACCTGTGATTACGGATAAGAAGACCAATGGGTGGGCGTCATTTAGGTTTGAAAAGTGAGAACCCTCATTCCCTGAAACAATAAGAAACTATTTGTTGCTTGGAACAAATGATGAACTTTTATTAGCACCCCCACCTTCAGTGTCCGGGGGTACAGGTTCAAGTCTAGAGCAGAGCTGTGTACATTAATATTAACATTTCAGAGCGAGCAACACATTAAAAACTCATCACCTGTTCATACTTTGACAAGTGTATGTCCACAGATGATGGCCAAACATTAAGTCAACATTAAGAAATTAAATAACCCTGCTCCTGCAAACTTAGCTATTGCTAGCTTCCTCTGCACACTCCGCCACTGGCCAACCAAACAATACACTCACACTTAGAATTTATACCGCCCTTACAACACACACACACACACACACACACACACACACACACACACACACACACACACACACACACAGACTTTTCATTCAGGACTTTGTAAGCACACCGGAATGAAAATCAGAGGATCTGAATAAGAAATCAACTTGAGATGGGAAGACCAAGCAAAAACAAAAGCGCATCACCTGCTGTAAGTAGTCACATTGCTTCAGTTCACTATGCTTTCCATTTCTGTATTCAGCCCATTTTTTATGCATATGCATATGCCACCCAAGAGCACCACACATAACATACAAAACACAAAGCGACAGAACACTGGTGGGTGATTGTGTGCGATGTAGCAACCAGATTGAAGTTATGATGTTATCTGCGATAACGCACTTCCTTTCATGATTTATTGCTTCAATTCAGCACTTAGCATATATATCTGTATATACATATACATTAATACAAGTGTAGACCCTGAAAATTGTTTAGCCTTGTTCAATAACACTGAACACTCTTTTGTGGAGAATGATGAAAAGCAAGACCTCTTCATGGCTTTATCCTCCCCCGGCACAAGGGTCCTTCAGTAGAGGGAGAGGGCGTGTGTGTGTGTGTGTGTGTGTGTGTGTGAGTGTGTGTGTGTGTGTGTGTGTGTGTGTTTTTGTGTGTGTGTGTGTGCGTGAGTGCATATGTGTGTGTGTGTGTGTGTGTATGTGTGTGTGTGTGTGGTTTTTCAGCCTCTCTAGTGCACAAGTGCATCTCTTTGCAGTCCCCCCAGTTTACATTCATAGCACCTCTCATTCTTTTCAAAGAGCTGCGCGATAAATTATGCCGATCAGTAGCCTTCAGGTCGGACGACACAGGATATTAAAAGAGCTTTCACAGCCGTCATTCTCATTGTCACCGAGGCAACACGAGGTTATCATCGTTCACATCAAATGTCTTTGTCCCGACAGCGATGGCTATAATTTGGTGATTGCCGTGTTGCCGGTGATGGGCTGTGACTGTACCACCTTTCGGTAGCGGTAGCAAGACTGCATGTCCTCCCGCACGCCATTGCTGGCCAGCATGTAGAGCATGGGGTCCACCACGCAGTTTAAGCTGGTCAGGGCCAGCGTGATGGCGAAACCGAAGTGCAGTTGGCTCTCAAAGTCGCAGTTGCTCCTGTAGTCCTGGAAGAAGAAGGCCACGGAGCGCACAGCCAGCAGCAGGTGGTAGGGGAAGAAGCACACACAGAAGATGGAGATGACCGCCACAGCCAGACGCTTCACCTTCCTCTTCCCTCGCTCGTCCAGGCCCGTGCTGCTCCGCACCTCGGCCCAGATACGCATGTAGCACACCACCAGGATGACGAAGGGGAGGGTGAAGAAGAGGACCACGCGGACCAGGTTGAAGGTGGCGATCCTGCTGTTGAGGGGGTAGGTCTCGTAGCACTGCAGGGTCGTGTTGTCGTACACCTCCTTCTTGTCCAGCAGCAGCACCCCGCCGTGGAGCGACGAGATGACGAAGAAGACGGCGGCGCAGGAGCCCCACGCGTAACGCAAGCGTCGCATGACTTTGGCCTGGAAGGGGTAGCTGATGGTCAGGCAGCGGTCGACGGAGATGCAGCAGAGCAGGTAGATGCTGATGTACATGTTGGAGTAGTAGAAGAACCCCGCCACGTCGCAGGACCAGGTGGGCAGCTTCCAGTGGTGGTCCTGGTGGTAGTAGTAGATCCAGAGAGGCATGGTGACGATGTAGAGGAGGTCCGAGATGGACAGGTGGAGCAGGTAGATGCCCAGGACGTTCTTGCGGCGGATCTGCTGAATGATGGGGGCGAAGATGATGAGGTTGAAGATCAGGCCGAAGACGAAGACCACGATGTAGATGCCCATCAGGACATCACTCCACTGACTCTTCTCCTTTATATCTACACATATGGTTTTGTTCTCCATTTGTGGCGGAGACTCAGTGATGCACCAGATGACCGATGTCTGAAAAGATTTTGAAAAAAATGTATTTGTGAGTTAAATAAGAGGAACTAATATTACATCTTTTACATTTCACATCTGACCACAAATTTAGATACGCAAGATCTTTAATCACGCAAGATTGAATAGTAAAACAAGAGGAACTAATATTACATCTTTTACATTTCACATTTGACCACAAATTTAGATACGCAAGATCTGTAATCACGCAAGATCGAATAGTAAAACAAGAGGAACTAATATTACATCTTTTACATTTCACATTTGACCACAAATTTAGATACGCAAGATCTGTAATCACGCAAGATCGAATAGTAACACTTGGGTCTGACTTTTGGATGAGGACAAGTTATTTTTAGTGGTAAGATCTCCCTGGAGACAGCTTATGAATGTCAAGTCAATTGGTGTCAGTGCGGGAAACTTATTTCAGTGATGGGTGTCAAATAAAATTACATCTGAAGTCAAAAGGGTGAAGTCTTTTTGTGTTTGTGGTATTTGGCCTTTGCAATGGAAAAACAAGTTATCATTTCTAAAGGAGCACATTTTTTACCCTAAGAACTGATATTTGAAATGATTTGACAGTTCTGATCTTGTGGTCTCCTCCACTAACCGAAACTATGGATGTCACAAAAAGAGATTTCACATTTCACATAGATCAAACACAAACACACCCACACACACACACACACATATGCGCGCAAACACACACACACACACCCACACATACACACACACACACACACACAAAACACACATACCTACATATACTATATACATAGGGACAGGGAGGGAAAGAGAGGTGTGCACACACACACACTCGTACACACACACTTCATTTATCAAAAAGATTGCTTTGCTTGCCGCAGTGATCTCTCCCACACATTCCATTTCAAGGCTGAGCAAGTGAGGCCAAACATTTTTATTTATTAATATCTTATTTGAGCTCTTCACGTAGTGGACACGTTGGCCACTTCTAATCCTTTAATCCTAAACGCACTGAAGCAGATTGCGCTGCCAATGTACAACCACAATGCACTTACACTCAACCTGGAAAAGCTAATGGAAAATAATCAGTGTACCATGCCACAAATGTATAAACTATCCACTGCCCATCCATCATTCCATCCATACATCCATCCATACATCCATACATCTATCTATCTATCTTTCTATCTATCTATCTATCTCTATATCTATCTATCTATCCATCTAACCTTCTTGGCTGGAGGTGCATATGGCAGCTGTAATGGGTGGGACCATGTCCTCTAAATGACCCTCAGTCCTGATGGAGGCTCTCAGTACTGATGGATACAGAGACTAAATGAAGTCTAAACTCAGAGTGCACACACACACACACACACACACACACACACACACACACACACACACATACACACACACACACACACACACTCTCACACACACACACACACACACACACACACACACACACACACACACACACACACACACTCACACACACACACTCACACACACACACACACACACACACACACACACACACACACACACACACTCACACACATAGCCATCTAGACATCTAGACTTCTTGTTCCTTGTATTCCTTATCCATTGTAGGGCTGCCTTGACAATACAAATGCCTTATTTGTCATGCCAATAAAGCATTTAACTGAATTGAATTACCAATTGAATTGAATTACCAATTGAATTGTATTGCCTGGAGTAGTCCTACCGTAGAACACTTGTGTAATAGAGTATAGAGGCAACATCTCCTCAGATGAGACCGG
>NC_137928.1:6503350-6505850 GCF_963457725.1 Sprattus sprattus
GCGTTTCTCGTTTTGGTAACAATTAATAGTAAGGGTAACTTCATAAGCATTGGATCACAGACTATTTATAAAGAAATATGTGTGTCTTTATAAAGTATATCTGTATTTGCAACATGACCGATGTTTCCATAAATAATTAACATTGCACAGATTATTTAATCCAGTATTTCTCTGCCCTGACCTGTTCAGGTCAGCGTTGGTCAGGGTCTAGCTCAGGTCTAGGTCAACTGTCAACAACTATTGAGCCTCCGACTTGCCCACCATTCCTAATTCCCTATCGGTCTGTTTGAGGCATAATGATACTAATTAAAGTGCTTCTGGAGGTCATGTGATGACAGTTCATTATTTATACCCTGTAAAATTGCTTTTGATTGCATCAAGGAAATGTCTGCAGCCCTTTCCGGTGGCTCCACTGTTTTCCCCGCAGTCACGGGTCGGTGAGGACTCGTCATGCTAATTGTTAGCCACCAGGGCCCAGGAATGCTTGTGACTTGCCATATGCCCTCCTAAATGAGACCGGATGGGTTGAGGTTTTGGGCCACCCTGAAATTTCAGTGACATACTACACCACTTCCTGATTACTTCACGCGAACCACCTGCACCCTCCTGCAATCTGAGTGGCCAGTCCACTTGTCACTCCAGAAGTCTTGCCGGATCCTACCAACCTCTGCAAGTTGCATGCAAACCACCCACACAACCCTGCAATCTGAGTGACCAATCCAGTGGTCTCGGAAGATGCCACCCACACGTGGACGTTGCAGACAGACCATCCAGACACCCGTCTCCACTCACTAACTGCCTACACCAGACAGACTATTTTGTAAAAGTTGAGCGGGGGGTTTTGTTGCTATAAGTACCACCACCTTTTCCAAAAAATATGGAAGTTAGTGAGTCACCGGTTTATGGTGAACTGCCCGTGACGAAGGTGACGAATGAATACATTAAGCTTTAATACTTCCCATACAGAATGTTCATGATCTTAATTTTTAATGCTTCAGCTTCTGGATTCATATTTCACAGAAGCATCGATGCGGACCTATTAAGTTTAGAATGGCCACCTGTTCTTTGGGCGCTTCTAGGATTACAGTCTCCTCTGTTCCCCGTAATGCTAATGCGTAATTGGGTTTTGTGTTCCCACTGGTCTTCATAAGGCTTTGAAAAACATTGATCCCTGGAAGCCTGTGGGACACACATAATGGCCTTTGCCTAGGTAACTCTATCAGGGCAACGAGGCCAAAAATAATCATGACTGCATATAAATATTGGGCTCGCCCACCAACGCTGATCCAATATGATTCACTGTTGTGTAATGCACATTAAAGTGAATGTAACTTAACATTTGTTTGTTGTTTGTTTGTTGTTTGTTTGTTTGTACACTTGGTTTTTTAAGAAATTTGCCCAAAGAAAGACTTTCTGCAGAACTTTAGGTTAAGGGTATAAAAAAGGATTTTATGACCTTAACAAGAGCTAAATTGAAATCTAAATTCATAATTGCTCTAATACAATATGATTAAAACCAACCTCTCTAAAATCATCGTTCATTCTCAATCATTAAATACATTGAGCCAGCAAACATTGTGTAAGAAGCCTTCTTATCCTCCCAGCTAGTACACACACATACACATGCACTCTCTCACACGGACTGAAGGAATGTTTAGGCCTACAGAGAACTCTCAGCAGACCTCGACTGCCCGCCACTGTTGCTGTCCTCTCCTTACTACCAGCGCACACAGACAAGTTCCCCAGTAGCACAGAAAAACATTTACGAAACCCAACACTATCAATTATCAATACACAACATTGACAGTTAAGTCATGGACCACACACCAGCACAGCCCAAGGTGGTGGCCTGTCGACCCTTTCCATGCACGACCACACAATAACAATCTGATTTGCCACGGCGGGCAGGAATAAACAGACATACATGTGCCTACCCAAAGTGCAATGTGGCCAGGGAGAGTTGGTGCGAGGGGTTTAAGGTGACAGTGGAAATCTGAGAGGGCTGGTGAGTCAGAGCCATGAAGCTAGCTAGCAGCACTAGTGGTCTGTGAGCTAACTTTAGCATCTGTGTCTTAGTGTGTCAGAGCCATGAAGCTAGCTAGCAGCACTAGTGGCCTATGGCCTATGAGCTAACTTTAGCATCTGTGTATTAGTGTGTCACAGCCATTAAGCTAGCTAGCAGCACTAGTGGCCTATGACCTATGAGCTAACTTTAGCATCTGTATCTTAGTGTGTCACAGCCATGAAGCTAGCTAGCAGCACTAGTGGCCCATGGCCTGTGGGCTACCTTTAGCATCTGTGTCCTGTTGTGTCAAAGCCATGAAGCTCATGGAATAGTTATGGTTGATTAAGACTGTGAAGCTCTTCCACCATCCCTATGCAATGGCAGGTTGGTCTTCCCAAGGGCTCTACTAATGGACACTCAATTACACCCCATTACAGAGAGACATCCCGTTCATAGTAGTGGACTTCCTAACAGAACCATTAGCCCTCAGATCAA
>NC_137928.1:6530850-6533350 GCF_963457725.1 Sprattus sprattus
GGAGGGGAGAGGAGAGGGGAAGAGAGGGGAGGAGAGGGAGGAGAGAGGAGAGGAGGAGGAGAGAGGAGAGGGATGAGAGGAGGAGAGAGGAGAGGGAGGAGGAGAGGGAGCAGGGGAGGAGAGGAGGAGAGAGGACAGGAGGAGAGAGGAGAGGGAGAGGGAGGAGGGGAAGAGAAGGAGGAGATGGAGGGGAGGAGAGGAAGGGGAGGAGAGAGGAGGGGAGAGAGGAGAGGGAGGAAGGGAGGAGGGGAGAAGGAGGAGAGGAGAGGAGAGGGAGGAGAGAGGAGAGGAGGAGGAGAGAGGAGGGGAGGAGGAGAGAGGAGGGGAGGAGGAGAGAGGAGAAGGAGGAAAGGAGAGGAGAGGGAGGAGAGAGGAGAGGAGGAGGAGAGGGAGGAGAGGAGGAGAGAGGAGAGGGAGGAGGAGAGGGAGGAGGGGAGGAGAGGAGGAGAGAGGAGAGGAGGAGAGAGGAGAGGGAGAGGGAGGAGGGGAAGAGAAGGAGGAGATGGAGGGGAGGAGAGGAAGGGGAGGAGAGAGGAGGGAGAGAGGAGAGGGAGGAAGGGAGGAGGGGAGAAGGAGGAGAGGAGAGGAGAGGGAGGAGAGAGGAGAGGAGGAGGAGAGGGAGGAGAGGAGGAGAGAGGAGAGGGAGGAGGAGAGGGAGGAGGGGAGGAGGGGAGGAGGAGAGAGGAGGGGAGGAGGAGAGAGGAGAAGGAGGAGAGGAGAGGAGAGGGAGGAGAGAGGAGAGGAGGAGGAGAGGGAGGAGAGGAGGAGAGAGGAGAGGGAGGAGGAGAGGGAGGAGGGGAGGAGAGGGAGGAGAGAGGAGAGGAGGAGGAGAGAGGAGAGGGAGGAGAGGAGGAGAGAGGAGAGGAGGAGGAGAGAGGAGGGGAGGAGGAGAGAGGAGGGGGAGGAGGGGAGGAGGGGAGGAGAGGGAGGAGGGGAGAGGGAGGAGGGGAGAGGAGAGGGAGAAGGAGGAGAGGAGGAGAGGGAGGAGAGGAGAGGAGAGGGAGGAGGGGAGAGGAGAGGGGAAGAGAGGATAGGAGAAGAAGGGAAGGAGAGGAGAGGGAAGAGAGGAGAGAAGAGGGAGAGGAGAGATGAGAAAAGAAGAGAGGATAGGAGAGAAGAGAAGAAAACATGCCAGAACAGAGAAAAAAAGTTTGTTCACCACACAACGATTTAAACAACCAATTAAGCAGAGCATAGCACTGCTTACAAAATAAGAGACAACACTGCAGATGTCAATGTTAACCTGCTGGGCAAGAAGTAATTAGGTTCTGCAGAGTCATCACACGTGAAGTGCCGCCACTCCAGGTAATCATTTGTTAGTTTAGCGACTGAACAAAAACAGTGTCGGGGCGGCACAAACGGAGCTGGGAAAGAACACAGGGAGTCGCGATGGAGAGATTTCCCCCGAGTCCTGTCAGTATTGGCACTTCTCATCTCCTCCATCTCTCACACACACACACACACACACACACACACACACGTCTGCAGGCTCAGGTGGGCCTCCATTATGGTGGTAATGGATAGGGTCTTTGAGGTTCTGGAAACCCGAGGTGCGGTCCGGTCACACACATATGGGCATGGACAATCTGCCCGCGCTCCAATTACACTGGCAATTTTTCTCACAGTGGTTGGGTGCAGCTGAGCGTGTGTGTGACCGGGGCCACTCATGTCTGGCTCTGTGTGTGTGTGTGTGTGTGTGTGTGTGTGTGTGTCTGTGTGTGACCATGGCAACTCACGTCTGGCTCTGTGTGTCTGTGTGTCTGTGTCTGTGTGTGTCTGGCTCTGTGTGTGTGTGTGTGTGCGTGTGTGTGTGTGTGTGTGTGTGTGTGTGTGTGTGTGTGTGTGTGTGTGTGTGTGTGTGTGTGTGTGTGTGTGTGTGTGTGTGTGTGGCTCTGTGTGTGTGTGTGTGTGTGTGTGTGTGTGTGTGTGTGTGTGTGTGTATAGAGGCCTACCTTGTAGTACTTGTTGGTGGTGTCATTCTGGAAGAGGATGATGCACTTGCAGTCCAGACGCCAGTAGTGCCGCTTCCTCTGTGGGGTCAAGAGGTCAGGGGTCAACCGTCAGGGGTCAACTTAGGGTCAAGGAGCAGAGCTGTACCCCAGAGAAGGATCGAGAGAAGAACAAGCTGGAAGAAAGAAAAGGGAAAGAAGGAAGGAAGGAAGACAACAGAAGGAGGTAGAGAACAGGATGAACAGAAGGAGGTAGAGAAGAGGATGAACAGAAGGAGGTAGAGAACAGGATGAACAGAAGGAGGTAGAGAACAGGATGAACAGAAGGAGGTAGAGAACAGGATGAACAGAAGGAGGTAGAGAACAGGATGAACAGAAGGAGAGGATTTGGATGAGAGGAGAAGAGAAAAGAGGAGGAGAGGAGGAGAGGAGAAGAGAGGAAAGGAGGAGGAGAAAGGAAGAAAAGAGGAGGAGAGGAGTAGAATAAGAGAAGTAGAATGAGAGGATTTAGGTGAGAGGAGAAAAGAAAAGAGGAGGAGAGGAGGAGAGGA
>NC_137928.1:6545850-6548860 GCF_963457725.1 Sprattus sprattus
GTCAGTGGACTCCTGTCAGTGCTGTTCGTTACACCTATCACCAGATGGAGCACAGGTCTCCCTCCTGTCAGTGGACTCCTGTCAGTGCTGTTCGTTACACCTATCACCAGATGGAGCACAGGTCTCCCTCCCGTCAGTGGACTCCTGTCACTGCTGTCTCATGTTCAGGGAAGTGATTTTGAAAGACGTAAAACATCAGGACCGGAGCTGTGAGCATGACCTGTTTGTAAACTCTAAAGTGATGCGTCATCTTTTTCCACAACGTCGAAGGAAAATCCTTCCTGCTCACACACGTTACACACGTCACGTCACACACACGTCAGCTCCTCACATGGAGCCGTGACAAGACATTTGACGTAAACAAATGGAATGGCTGGAATAGCCCACGGCTCTGTGCTATGTGTGTGTGTGTGTGTGTGTGTGTGCAACACCTTGGCACAATGCCAGTTGTGTGTGCCCAAACCCTGAATTGAAGAGAGCATACAAGGAAAGGAAGGTTGCGGAGGTTGAGTTAACTACACAGGTAATGGGAAGGTGTGTGTAGGCGTGTTTGCGCTGTATATGTGTATAGGTTTCTGTGTGTGTGTGTATATATGTGTGTGTTTGTGTTTCTACGTGTGGCTGTGTACATATCTGAAACTAAACAGAGTCTCGTATGTAAGTACAGATGGTCCGGAGAAGATAACACAGTTGTAGCGATCAATCAAAGTGAAGAGTGTTTTCTCTCACACACACACACACACACACACCGCACACACACACACACACACACACACACACACACACACACACACACCTACACACAAACACCTACACACAACCTGAGTTATAGCGATCAATCAAAGTGAAGAGTGTTTTCTCAGAACTTGCATCCAGTCTCTGCATGTTATTTGTCCTCCCAAGTTTATAGATCTTTGGGTCGGTATATCTATCAGTCAAGCTCTGTTTAACAGTGATAGCGATCAATCAAACTCCTGATGTGCCAAACGGACTCAACGTTGGCACAACCCAGCTCCTGAAAGTTTCATATGTGCCCATTCAGGGGCTGACGCCACATCAATCAAACGCTGTCGCCCATGCCCTGCCAGCCAACCAGCCAGTCATGACCAGTCCAATCAGCACTACTCAGCCCAGCACAAAGGCACCGAGCCCAGTCCGATTACCTCTACTGAACCCAGCACAAAGGCACCGGGCCCAGTCCGATTACCTCTACTGAACCCAGCACAAAGGCACCGGGCCCAGTCCGATTACCTCTACTGAACCCAGCACAAAGGCACCGGGCCCAGTCCAATCAGGGCTACTCAACCCAGCACAAAGACACCGGGCCCAGTCCGATCACCTCTACTGAACCCAGCACAAAGGCACCGGGCCCAGTCCAATCAGCGCTACTGAGCCCAGCGCTACTGAGCCCAGCACAAAGGCACCGGGCCCAGTATGATTAGCTCTACTCAACCCAGCACAAAGGCACCTGGCCCAGGGGATGCAGTTGTTTTGGGGCACTGGTGGTGGCATAACAATAACAAGGGAGGAAATGAGTGTGTTGTTTATTCACAGGGGAAAGCAAACAGCAGCGTGCAGCAGAAGACAGGAGACGAGGATGACAGGATGAGAGGGACGGAGGGAGAGGGACGGCTGGAGGGAGAGGGACGGAGGGAGAGGGAAAGGGATGGAGGGAGAGAGGGACGGAGGGACAGAGGGAGAGGGATGGAGGGAGAGGGAGAGGTGGCGGAGGGGGGGGGGGGTTCTTGTGCTCGGTCAGTAATGAGGGAAATTGGATCTGCTGTTGAAGTGAAGCAACATCACCACAATCATGCTGCCAGTGGACATAGCCAAGAAGAGACTTGAAAGAGCCAGAGAGAAAGAAAAAGCAAGAGAGAAAGAAAGAGCTAGAGAGAAAGAAAGAAAGTGGAAAAAAAGAAATAGAAAGCGAGAGATGGAGAGAAAAAGACATGGATGGACGTTGCTAGGTTACCACATTTAACTGGGGAGGAGTGTAGAAAGCAGAGAAGATTGCTATGGGCACGTAATTGAGACCGATTTTTGATGAAAAAGGAGTGAAAAATAGAAATTGAAAAAGAAGAAGGGAGAACAAAAGGCATGCAAGTATAAAGACGAGATAAAGAGTTAGTAACCATTTGAGTCTGACAGTCAAACTAAATGTATGAAAAACAAACTTAACCAACAAGCTTAGCAGGAGTTAAGAGGTAATAAGAAAATGAAACACAGACACTTTGAACCAATACATCTGGAAACAAACCCACACACACACACACACACACACACACACACCTCCTCAGGGTTCCTGTTTTGTCCGGCAGACGTTGTGGTCAGTGGCTAAACATATTCCTCAGGCATCCTCGCAACGGCACACACACACACACACACACACACACATTCCCCAGGCATCCTCACAAGGGCATCTTGCAGTGGAGCGGTCCAGCCTCTAACCAAGGAAAACCAAGCCCATATCTCCGCCTTCCCTACCCGCAACACACACACTTGCACAAACACAGAAACAGAGACAGATAAACATGCACACACACACACACACACACACACACACACACACACACACACACACACACACACACACACACACACACACACACACACACACACAAACACTCACACACACACACAGATTTAAGAGGAGACCACTGCCTGGCCTTGGTCTGTCTCTGAGCCAAAAAACACAGTCCACACCCATAGCCACTACTGCCACTGCTTGAGCTACTACTGAGGCACCCAATGGCTAAACACACACACACACACACACACACACACACTCTCTCACACACACACACACACACACACACACACACACCCTCACACACCACACATGCACACACAAACACACTGTTGGCTATCTCAGCTGTTGCTCAGTGTCTATACACTCCAGTTGAATGCTCATTCATAAGAGTAGCTCACATCTGCCCAGATGTTCCTACTGCTGATCACTTAGAGCACAGCAGCCACTGACAACACAGGTGATGTAAAGAACAGCTGGAAG
>NC_137928.1:6566560-6571560 GCF_963457725.1 Sprattus sprattus
GTAATTTATCTATTCAGATGATCAGAAATGATATTCAGATCAATAGTCCGATGCCCGGGGCTGTTTCTAGCTCTGATTCTGGTTCTGGCCTGACTGGATCGGATCTGACCCTGATTAAGGCCCATTTTGTCTGACCAGCTCAAATATCAGCTGCTGTTTGAGGACGCTGGTGCCGTAATCCAAGTTTACAAGTGAACGCTCAGAAGAGAAAATGCAAACAACTGCAAAAAGAAACACCCCTTACAAAGTTACTACTTCAATAACAGTTAGGCATTTTTGAATCATTAACACTTGCTACAACAGAGAGACACACACACACACACACACACAAACACACACACACACACACACATCATTAACACTTGTTACAACAGAGACAAAGAATCACTGTTTCTTATGTTTTCTATTTCTTTACAAAAAAAAAATGTTTTTCCATGAGCTCAGTGCCCTTTTTTCCCTGCTGGCGATTACTAAGACAGGACATCACACTAAGACAGCACACACACACACACACACACACACACACACACACACACACACACACACACACACACACACACACACACACACAGCCTTGCCATAGAATATGTGTCTCATGCCATGGGGCGAGAGCACAACGTGGCGGAGAGGTCCAAAACAAACTCTATCACTTCAGCACACTGCCAAACACACACCAGTGTGTGTGTGTGTGTGTGTGTGTGTGTGTGTGTGTATGTCCTGTAATTTGTGGTTACACGGTTACAGTTCGCTCCTCCTAAAAAGCGGTAGCTCCAGTCTGTTCTGTAAACAGTGAATGCCACAGATGGGAACCATGAAGGCCTAATGGTTCCCATAGTTCATAGTCACAGCTTTGACACAGCTTTTGAGGAACTAGGTCCCATATCACTAAACAACAAGACAACACTGACCGCAATACAACCTATTATGGTCAAACGTTCCTCAGAATTTCAAATAAACACATGCATGATTCACATGCCCGTACAGTCCAAGATACATAGACACGGACAGGAACACGCATAGAGAGATTCACACACACACACTCACTCATATACAAACAAACAGATTAACACACACACACACACACACACACACACACACACACACACACACACACAATTAGGCACATAAACACACAGACAAAATGCCAAAACACAGTCACAGCCTTTTTGGGTCAAATGTTCTCTTCCTCCGAAATTCAAATGAACACACACACACACACACACACACACACACACACACACACACACACACACACACACACACACACACACACACAAGCTGCACTCACCTTCTGGTCCACTATGGAGCAGGCGATCTGTTTAACATAGGCCAGGTCTGCGGTCTGCGGCAGGAAGACGGACTCGCGGGTCAGTCCGATCTGGATGATGAAGGACACCCCCACTGGGGTGGGGAGCACCGGAGACAGGACCCCCAGCCCGCCGCCGAGCCCCTGGGTCGGCAATCCCCCCATGTCCAGTGAGGGAGAGAACCCCAAAACGGCCCCGGGCGGCACGGCCATGGGGGCCCCGTGCTGAAGGACCACAGAGCCTGGGGGGGAGGGCCCCCCTGGGGGGAAGAAGACCTGGTGGGCCAGGGGCCCCGAGGACATGCAGGGGCTGGCGTTGGCCATGGCTAGCCAGAGAGACTCCTCGAGAAGTTAAAGAGAGAGTGTGTGTGTAGAGAGGAGCAGGAGCAGAGATGGGTGTGTGTGAGGGAGCGGACACACACACACACACACTCACCTTACACCCCTGCTCGCGCTTGCTCACACCTTACACACTCACACTCACACACACACTCACAGTCGGTCACTTACACACACACACACTCACGCAGCCCTCTGCACTGGAGTCCTGTCAGTCTTCTCCCGCTCTCTCCTCTTTCAGCTCTCAGTCCTCTTCAGTGTTACAGAGTGTCCGTTTCTCTCCGTCTCTCTCTCTCCGTCTCTCTCGCTCTCGCTCTCTCCTTCCTCCACTTCAGTGAGACTCCCACAGATCTCTCACACCTTTCTCATTGCGTAAGCCCCGCCGAAGTAGACGGCAAGTTTTTCAGCTTCTGAACTTCTGTCTCTCTCTCTCCTCCCCTCTCTCTCTCTCTCTCCTTCTCTCTCTCTCTCTCTCTCTCTCTCTCTCTCTCTCTCTCTCTCCTCTCTAGCCTCTCCCCCACTCTTCCACTGCTGTGAGAGAGGAGGAGAAAGTCCAGGCTTCAGCAGGAAACCCAGTGAAAGAAGATGGAGGAAAAAAAAAAACTACACACTCACACAAAGCACTAACAAAAGTTGAAGGAAGAAAAACACCCACACACCCAGCAACAAAAAAAAAAAAAAAAAAAGTTTGTTGTTGTGAGCCAGTCGGTAACAAAATGGCCTCCTTCCTGAGGAAACAGTGCTACGAGTGAGGGAGTCTGTGTGTGTGTGTGTGTGTGTGTGAGAGAGAAAGAGAGCGAGCCTGGTTAGGCTTGCTTTACGAGTCGACTTGTGTTTCAGTTTCTTACCTCGGCTTGTGTGAGTGTGAGCGTGAGAGAGAGAGAGCTGGCCACTCCTTCCTCCGCTCGTCCCGCCCATCCCTTGTAGATCAACACAGCTCAGTCTGAAGGGAAGTGCTGTGACAGACAGGCCATATCAGCCAATCACAGGGGTGGAAGTGTGCTCTGGAGACCCATTGTGAGTTCACACCGGTCCTGCCCAGTCCCGCCTCCTCCTCCCTCCTCCCCCTTACTTCCCTCCCTCCCTCCCTCCCTCCTTCCCTCCCTCCCTCTCTCTCTCTCTCCATGACTAAGTTCCAGTCAGTTATTTAGTTTACTCCCTTTCTCTGGAACAATCTCTGTCCACCCTCTCTGGCCCAGTGTTCTGAGAGTCCATTTCTCTCCTTCTACTCTCTGGCCCTCCTTCCCTTTCCCTTCCCTGCACCCCCGTGGAGAGCTTCCTTCTCTCCCTCTTTTTTTTCCCTCCCCCTCCTCTCTCTCTCTCACACACACACATACACACACACTTTAAGTAGTCAGTGTTATTACCTGTCCAGTTAAGATGACAGCAGAGCATCTCAGTATGGATTCTATCCTTTGGTCTCTAGCTTGCCATGACAGCTAGGAATTACAAAAGGACTTTTTTTTTTTTTTAGTCATTAAAGCTGTTATAAAACTCAAAAATCATAATAGTTATAACAAAGTTAAAATAGTTTTTTAGTATAAATTGTTGTATTTCAATCAAAATTATTTTTACCATAATGATATCAGTCAAATAAGAAGTGAGTGTTTTCAAAACTGCCAAGATAAATTCCTTAGATGTATTCCTTGCAAACCTTCTTGGCAATAAACCCATTTCTGATACTGAACCTTTAGTCCTTGATCTCCACTCTGTATGGTTCTGATACGGAACCTTTAGTCCTTGATCTCCACTCTGTATGGTTCTGATACGGAACCTTTAGTCCTTGATATCCACTCTGTATGGTTCTGATACGGAACCTTTAGTCCTTGATCTCCACTCTGTATGGTTCTGATACTGAACCTTTAGTTCTTGATCTTCACTCTGTCTGGAGTCTGTCACTCTGCTCTCATTTATCCCCCTAGTGGTCTCTTCACACAGCAGGCTCCCAGTGTCTGAGTAGGCAACACTGGAGCTGGCATTGACAGGGAGCGGGACCTGGACCTGTACCTGGACCTGGATCCAGCTTGGTTCTGATGTGGTTGGGGGGCACATTGGTACTGGATCACGGGCAGGTCCGCTCACCCAGCCGGCTCTGAAATGGCTGGAGGGTCACTAGACCAGCAGGAGTCCCTCTGCTCTTACTGCAGAGCAGGGTTTTCCCCTCCAAACAAACAAACCTCTCTCTCTCAATGCTCGCTACACACACACACACACACACACACCCCTCGGTCAATACCTATCTCATCTTGCGTAACTCTGTACAGTAACCCTGTACGTTTTCCTTATCCAACACACACACACACACACACACACACACACACACACACACACACACACACAAAGGGGATTGTAGGGCATGTGATGTATTTCTATTCAAAACCACTTTCACACCCCACAGGAAAGATGTGTTTGTTTACTCCCTGGTTTGTTTACTCCCTGGTTTGTTTACTCATTGGTGTCAGAAACCCAGTGACCTCATCCGCCTCTCGGCCATGATGCCGCAGAGGGGAACAGCCAATCAGAATGTTTTGTTGAATATTATAACATTAAATGTAGACACTATATTCAGGTCATTATGGAGGTCTGCAGTAAGAGCCAATCGTGACACATAATTCATCAGCTTATTATAGGACCAGCCAATCGAAAACTGTATATAAGTAATTATGAGGGGAGTAGCCCGCCCCACAACTCCAGCTCACCTCATCCTGTAAGCCTGTGAAGCACTGAACAGGGTCCTATTTAGGACACAAAACAGTGCAGTGCTCTACACTGAGGGATAGAGGGCGCACTTCCCTCCCCATTTCCATTCCATAGATGCAGATGTTGGGGGTAACTCCCTGTAGAAAGGGCAATTGGGTGAAGAAACAGGTTTCTCTACTAAATATGTAAATCCTTACGGGCTCTCACACACACACACACACACACACACACACACAGTTCTGGCCTAACTAACCTTATGTTTGTTCTTATTAAGTAACTATTAGCGCAGTGAGAACTCCAATCATTGTTAAGCCATCAACAAAAACATCAACAGCTACCGCCATCTTTTATCACAGGTATTACAGAGAAACACAGACAAGAAAGAGACATTTGAGACCACCATTTTTAACCGTGTGCACAGACAGACAGACAGACAGACAGACAGACAGACAGACAGACAGACAGACAGACAGACAGACACACACACACACACACACACACAAGAAAGAGACATTTGAGACGACCATTTTTAAATTCTATGTACAAAATTGTTTCTTTATTTGTTTTTCTCAGGTTATTTTTTTTTGAGTGGTGTTTTGAGTGATGACAGGACCTGTGAAATGATCAAGGACTACAGATAAGAAAGAAAGGGAGA
>NC_137928.1:6576560-6579060 GCF_963457725.1 Sprattus sprattus
TCACTCCATAACGACATAAACGCCCGACATTTCGGCTTTTTTCTCTGGTGAAGCTGTTTGAAAATCCAAGGCTTCAGGTATTCAGTGTTTGCAAAGTTCACTTTCTACATGAAGTAGTTGTGTTTGACATGAAGTAATGTTTGATCCTTCTCACTCATCAGTTCGCTCCTTGTTTGAAACTGACGGTTTGCGCTTTATTTAAAATGCAGCATATGCGTGTTGTTTAATAACTTTGTAACGGCAGATTAGCCTGTTCCTTTAAAACATAATAAGGGCAGTGCACGTTTGCTTTATAGGCCTAAATATTAGGATTGTTGTCAAATTCAGATTGTGTTTGCGAGACGGGATTTATAAGGAATTCCAATCAGACAATTTGACTGGTGAGCTCTAATATTTTCGGACATTTCATTTTTTTTTTCGGACAAAGACCGGCAATTACCGGACAACGGAAACGCTGGTGTGTGCGTGTGCCTGCTCTCTCACCTGTGCGTCAGACTCTGTATGGCACTATGGTGTGTGTGTGTGTGTGTGTGTGTGTTCATTTGAAGTTCTGAGGAAGAGAACATCTGATCCAAAAAGGCTGTGACTGTGTTTTGGCATTTTGTCTATGTGTGTTTGTGTGCCTATGTGCCTATGTGTGTGTGTGTGTGTGTGTGTGTGTGTGTGTGTATGTGCATGTGTGTGTGTTAATCTGTTTGTTTGTATCTGAGTGGGTGTGTGTGAATCTCTCTATGCGTGTTCCTGTCCGTGTGTGTGTGCGTGCATGCTCTCTCACCTGTGCGTCAGACGCTGTATGGCACGTGTGTGTGTGTGTGTGTGTGTGTGTTCCTTGATCTGTGCGTCAGACGCTGTATGGCACGTGTGTGTGTGTGTGTGTGTGTGTGCTCTCACCTGTGCGTCAGACGCTGTATGGCACGTGTGTGTGTGTGTGTGT
Source organism: Sprattus sprattus (assembly GCF_963457725.1). Classification (NCBI taxonomy): domain Eukaryota; kingdom Metazoa; phylum Chordata; class Actinopteri; order Clupeiformes; family Clupeidae; genus Sprattus; species Sprattus sprattus. Next base: position 6,577,495 of record NC_137928.1, read on the forward strand.
TCAGATGAAGATCTTGGCGAGGGCGTCGGCCCCGGCGCTGGCGATGAGTGCCTGAGAGGGATGGAACGCCACGTCGTGGATGGCCTCGTCGTGCTTCTTCCGGTGGGCCGTGATCTCCTGCACGCACGTGCGGGTATCCAGCATCCAGAGGCGCACCGAGCAGTCGTGGCCTGCAGGGGGAGACAAACAGCACATATCAGACTATGCTGGTACAATTTTATCCACTTTACATTTGCACATACTCTGCACTTTTATTGCTATTTTGCACTACTGGTTGGATGCTAAACTGCATGTCGTTGTCTCAGTACTTGTACTCTGTGCAATGACAATAAAGTTGAATCTAATCTAATCTAATCGTACAATGCAATAAAGGTGGGTCAATCCTAAGGTACCCATCTTGGGTCCACAGCAGAGAAAAAGGAGTCTGTCCAGACTGGACACCCATGACTGGAAGAGGGGAGACGCTTCAAACTCAAAATGGGACTTTCCCTTTCCTCAAAGCACTACGCTGTGTTGCAGTCTTTTTCTTTTTCTGGGTTTAGAAATAACAAACCAACCAGCAAGAATTCTAAGTTCTAGGAGTCCAATGCTCCGTTAAAAAAATAGGTGGCGTGTGTGTGCGGTTTTAATCGAGAAGGATGTGTGTGTGCGGTCTTGATCGTGCAAAAGGCATGTGTGTGTGCGGTCTTGATCGTGCAAAAGGCGTGAGTGTGTGCAGTCTTAATCGAGCAGAAGGTGTGTGTGTGCGGTCTTGATCGTGCAAAAGGCGTGAGTGTGCGGTCTTAATCATGCAGAAGGCGTGAGTGTGCGGTCTTAATCATGCAGAAGGCGTGTGTGTGTGTGTGTGCGAGGGCCAACTCACTTCCGGAGACGAGGTAAGTGCCTTTGGGGTCTGTGGTGAGGCAGGTGACCGCGTCCAGATGAGCAACCATGGAGTGGACCACTTTACCTGCACCAGACCAGAGAGGAGGGTTAAAACACACACACACAGACACAGACACAGACACACAGACACAGACACAAACCGCATTTAATTTATATGTGTGCACAAAGAAACACACATATAAATACACACACAAACTCTTTCCTGTTCTAAAACATACTCAACAGAAACTATATTTATTTCCTTGTACACACACACACACACACACACAAACTCTTACACAGCTAAACAGCGATGATGACACAGCTAAACAGCGATGAAGAGTGCAATTTATCATCACTTGGTTAGCCGTTCACATCGGACTTGGCTAAATCGATGATCAAGTGTTTAGAAAGTGATTTATTCTCATATTTATGATATTCATAAGGCTAAGTCAGTAAAATGGTTGTTTTGATATCCTGTATCGTGTTATGGAATTGATATCCCTAAACTCTTCGAGTGGATCGCTTCTATTGATGACCTCTGAATCCCTGTCGGCAGCGGCGGTGATGTTCTACTATCTCCTCTTAAGCAATTTCAAGTCTTTGCAACGCATCTATCTATTTTGACAACAGCATTAAACGCCCATTATACAAGCCCCTCTGACCTTTCCATTGCCATCCAATCACAGGTGATTAACCTTT
>NC_137928.1:6591560-6594060 GCF_963457725.1 Sprattus sprattus
TGTGTGAGTGTGTGTGTGTGTGTGAGAGCATGAGTGTGAGAGCACGAGTGCTGGGGTTTTATGCCTTGTTTGTGTGTGTGTGTGGTGTGTGTGTGTGCATACTCTATGTCTGCATGTGAGTTTGTGCATGAAGCGAGTCTGGATATGTGGGTTTGGTTGGAGCTCTGCATGTGTGTGTGTGTGTGTGTGTTGTACATTTCCCACAGACACAAACCAGTACGTACGGCACCCTACCAAAGTTAACCCCAACTGGCAGGGAGCTGCTGAAAGCCCTTTTGATCACGCCCACCGCAATGTTTGCTTTCTGCAAATGCAGAGGACCAAAATACAGAGGAAAAGTAAGTCTATGTGAAGTGGACAAACACACGAGGCAGAGTATTTATACCCCCTCCAGACCAAAACCACAGGACCGCGGCCTCCGACCAACCCGAGGGAGGGAGGGAGGGGCCGAGGGCAAGACCACGAGGGGGAATTTCACCACACGGAGGAAAAACACCTACTGGCCACTTCAGCGCCTCTAGTGACAAATGGTGGGAAGAAAACAAAAAGAGCCTCAAATCCACATGAAGCCAGTTTTGGCACGGAGACTTCAAACAAATTCCGCTGGCACTGCTGAAAGACAGTGGTTGTTTAGAGGCCATCCTTTCATCTCTCTCCCTCCCTTTTCATCTCTGCATCTCTTCTTCATGCTTTTCTCTCTCTCTTTTTCTCTCTCTCTCTCTTTCTCCCTCTCTTTCTCTCTCTCCTTCCCTTTTTCTATATGCATCTCTTCTTCATGCTTTCTCTCTCTCTCTCTCTCTTTCTCTCCCTCCCTTTTCCTTTACATATCTTCATCATGCTTTCTCTCTCTTTTTATCTCTCCCTTCCTTTTCCTCTCTGCATCTCTTCTTCATGCTTTCTCTCTCTCTTTTTCTCTCTCTCTCTCTCTCTTTCTCCCTCTCTTTCTCTCTCTCCTCCCTTTTTCTCTATGCATCTCTTCTTGGCATGGGCTTTCTCTCTCTCTCTCTCTTTCTCTCCCTCCCTTTTCCTTTACATATCTTCATCATGCTTTCTCTCTCTTTTTATCTCTCCCTTCCTTTTCCTCTCTGCATCTCTTCTTCATGCTTTCTCTCTCTTTTCTCTCTCTCTCTCTCTCTCTCTCTCTCTCTCTCTCTCTTTCTCCCTCTCTTTCTCTCTCTCTCCTTCCCTTTTCTCTATGCATCTCTTCTTCATGCTTTCTCTCTTTCTTTCTTTTTCGCTCTCGATTTCTTTCTCTCTCTCTTTCTCTCTCTCCCTCCCTTTCCTCTCTGCATCTCTTCTGCATGCTTTCTCTCTCCTGCTCTCTCCCCCTCTCCCTCTCTCATCTCCCAGTTCAGTGACGCTAAGCAGAGTTAGTTTTCTCACAGTTCAGTTCTCCCTCTATCTTGTGTGTGTTTGTGTGTGTGTGTGTGTGTGGTGTGTGTGTGTGTGTGTGTGTGTGTGTGGTGTGTGTGCATGTGCTTGTGCGTGTGTGTCTTTGCATGTCAGCATTTCGTGGTGCTTTGTGTTTCAAAATACACTGGCAAAAAACAACGCCAAAAGGCAGGCAAACCCCTGCTACCAACAGACACACATACAGAGTAAAACAGCAAAGTGTGTGTGTGTGTGTCTGAGTGTGTGTGTGTGTGTGTGTGTGTGTGTGTGTGTGTGTGTGTGTGTGTGTGTGAGAGAGAGAGAGAGACCATGGCTCAGTTGTTTCCCAACTCTGTTTTGGGCCAGTGAAGCAATCTCACACACTGCCACTCCAAAACACACACACACACACACACACACACACACACACACACACACACACACACACACACACACACACACACACACACACACACACACACACACACACACACACACACACACACACTTCCACGGTATTCTCTCCTCCTCTTTACAAGGCCTCGCTACGACAAGGATCACAAAGCACAGCCTACTGTTACACACTTTACTCTCTCACACACACACACACACACACACAACACACAACACACACACACACACACACAGAGAGCGAGAGAGAGAGAGAGAGAGAACAGCCTACTACTACACACACACACACACACACACACACACACACACACACACACACACACACACACACACACACACACACACACACACACACCAACACACACACAAATGTTCAAGTTAAAACATGCAAACACTGATAGTCTGATTCTCATCCTCTGCCATCATGTGACTCTGATATGTGTGGTGTGTACATGCGTTGTATGAGTGTGTGTGGTGTGTACATGCGTTGTATGAGTGCGTGGGGTGTGTTTTTGTGGAGCTGCAAGTCATCTGACAGAGAGCAGGACGCCTGTCTTTCACCCGACCGCCGGAGGGCAGGTCTGGACACGTGGCTGCTGTGCACACCTACAGCTCTGCATACCTGTACCTCTCCAGAAACACACAAACACACACACACACACACACGCACACAAACGTGCGCATGCACACGACGCACACACGGCTCAGGCTTGTGTCA
>NC_137928.1:6599060-6616560 GCF_963457725.1 Sprattus sprattus
CCCCTTGGAGAAGAGAGTGTAGAAAAGGAGGAGAAGAGAAGAGAAGAGAAGAGAAGAGAAGAGAAGAGAAGAGAAGAGAAGAGAAGAGAAGAGAAGAGGAGAGAAGAGAAGAGGAGAAGACAGAGGAGAAGGAAGGAGAGGAGAAGAAGAAGAGGAGAGGAGAAGACAGAAGAGAAGAGAAGAGGAGAGGAGAAGACAGAGGAGAAGGAAGGAGAGAAGAAGAAGAGATAGAAAGGAGAAGAACTGACGAGCGGCAAAGCAACGGTGGAGAAGAATCAAGGGAAGAAGGGATAAAAAACAGATAGAAGAAAGGAAAGAACGAGAGAATACAAACCGAAGAGAGGGAAAAGAACCGAAGGGAGACGAGGACAAGCCTCAGATGAAAGAGTGAATAGATGAGAAGATGAGAAGAGAGGAATAGAATGAAAGAGAGGAATAGAAGAAGAAGAGAAGAATAGAATGAGAAGAGAGGAATATAAGAAGAGAAGAATAGAATGAGAAGAGAAGAAAAGAATGAGAAGAGAGGAATAGAAGAAGATGAGAAGAGAGGAATATAAGAAGATCTGAAGAGAAGAGAAGAATAGAAGAAGGAAAGAAGAGTAGAATAGAATGAGAATAGAGGAATAGAAGAAGGAGAGAAGAGAAGAATAGAATGAAAGAGATAGAAGAAGGAGAGAAGAGAAGAATAGAATGAAATAGAGGAATAGAAGAAGGAGAGAAGAGAAGAATAGAATGAAAGAGATCAATAGAAGAAGGAGAGAAGAGAAGAATAGAATGAAATAGAGGAATAGAAGAAGGAGAGAAGAGAAGAATAGAAAGAATGAAGCAAAGCCAACAGGAGCAAAGGAGGGGGAGGAAGAGGAGGATGAAGAGGAAGAGGACCGGACAGGCAGGTTCTGTCCTCTGCTGGCGGACACAAGGGGCCCTGTAAGGACAGGTGTCACTCTTTAACACACACACACACACACACACACACTAACACACACACACACACACACACAAACACACACACACACACACACACACACACACACACAAAATACAACCACTTCAGGATGGCACTCATCTTTCAACATTCTATTATTAGCCCCTCTGTAGAGCTCAAAACACAAGCGCGCATGTGTGTGTGTGTGTGTGTGTGTCTGTGTGTGTGTGTGTGTGTGTGTGTGTGTGTGTGTGTGTGTGTGTGTGTGTGTGTGAGCATGCGTGTAAGTGGCAGAGCACATGTGCATGTGTTAGAGCGAGCGAGCAGCGAGCAGGGTAGGGCACGTGTGTGCCCACATATGACTCCTTAACCATACCACCGCCAGCAATGAACGAATGAAAAAACGAACCAACGAAACCAACGCTCAAACTAGCAGGACACTACAGCCCCCCGAGGCCCCCGCACACATTTCCGCTGGCACCGAGAGCCTGGCACTGACAGCCTGGCACCGAGGCTGGGATGCCAACGCAGCCCGCCTCCTGCTCTGTGGGCAGCCGTGGGGGGGCGCTATCTGGCATCTCCTCTTACATAACCCAGACTGCCACCTCCAGCAGGGTACCCTAATTGTTCTCGCTCTCCCTTGCTCAGGTTCCACTGTTGGTCCCGTCCGGTGTGGTTAAGTGGGCCAGCACCGAGTGGAAGTTCAAGAGCGATAATGGGACTCTGATCCGATGCCAACATGGACTTGCCTGTCTCTTTCCAAAACCAGCAGAGGTTATATTTAGGCTATACAAAGTGAATTGAACACATAATTAGTGATTTTCACAACATAACTATTATAAATAATACTATTGCTTTTATTATTTTTATAATCACAACCAACAACTTGGCTACACACTGGCGTAGGCCTAATGATTGGTGCACTCCAGAGGAAAAGTAAATGTCACATAGTGGCCTCTGGAGCGTCTATTTTTTACAGTAGGCTACTATATATAAAACGCGACATGTTTTACGAGGGAAAATGTTCTGCCTCTTGGGAGACGTGTGTGTATGTGTGTGTGTTCCCTAGATCAACCGGGGAAATAAAATCACGTTTATAAAACCTTAGAGACTGCATTACGTCACTGCTCCTTTTCGTTCGTGTGGCTCCAGGGTTTACAAACGTATTTTACCGTAGCACAGTAATAGTGGTTGTGGTCACGTGACGTACTGTAATCTGCCACTATCACCAGAGAAATGAAAAATATATATCGATATTTATAGCAGCGTCGCTTCTACAGCTGTATAGCCTGCTTATAAAATATGTACACCAACTTACTTGGCTTTGTGTGCGCACACAGATGCGCTGCTACACCCATTTTATGTATGTTTACATTCAGGGCTTGACAATTCATTGTGTCCGACCCTCAAGCCCCAGACCGAGGGAAAATATTGCAAGGGAGCAGCTTCACGATAACACACACACAAAAACAAAATCATTTCGGATGCTGCTCTATATTGGGCAATCGATAATCAACAAAAAGGAACTGAATAGTCACTTTCAGAGTAGCCTACATTGAACTGAATTACGATTGATCGCATACAAATTCTCGGATTCTGACCAATATGTGTCAATGGAAGAGCAGAGTGTTGTGGCTGACAAAACATGGGATTTGTAGGATTACGAATAAAAAAAGTAGTCTACTACCATATCTTCCTAATCTGTGATTGCCATACGGCTACTAGTGAGCGATTACAGCGAGAAACTACTAGTGTCCTATACCTTCCAAATGTTTGATCAAAGCCAACTTGTAACAAAAGACACGCTTCATAACCAAAACAGTTAGTTAAACTCAATCTTTCAAGCCAAGCAGCTAATGTTCCTAAAAGCATCGCAATATCCATGACTATTCGGTCAGACGCTAGGCTACATTAAGACGCCAGCGTCAGTACTCAATTTCTATGGAAGTCTCTGTTATTCCTTCTGAAATAGCGGCGACCCTAACCACAGGAATGGCAAGATCTTACCCGGAGTTCGTCCCTCTCGGCTTCCCAGCGATATTTTTCGGCCTGGAAACGTCCCCATTCGAACTGAATGAAATGCAAGATCCCAGGAAGTGATAGGCCTGCTTCTCCGTCCTGCAGTTCCCGCGGCGGTAAGGCTCCTGCCATCGCCCCGGCTGCCGCTGCTGTTGCTGCTGCTGGTCCGAGCACTGCCTTCGGCCCGTTCGGATTGCGCCCCACGCCGCTCCCCCCGGAGTTCTGGTTCGTTCCACCCGCTACTCCGCCGGATCTTTCCGCCTCCATTGTAGCGTTGGAGCCGCCGCCAGCACGGAAGGTGGAAAAATGCAGCGAGAATGATAATAATGCGTTACCCTGTCCCTTTCCACTCACACACACACAGCTTCCTTGCTCTCCTTACTTTCACACTAACCTAGAGATACACTAGACGCGTTCACAGAGAGGAACTGTGCCAAATAGTGAGCGCTACCAATCCTCTCCGTAATGCTGCTGCACTATGAGTGGAAGCTTCCTGCCACATTGTGATCTCACTCCAGTTTCCTGAGTGCTCGTATCCGAAGCGAAACAAACGAGGATTCTCCTGTATGCTGACTGCCTGACTGACCAGAGAAGAGGACGGAGGAAAACAAAAGCCGGCATCACCTGTTCCCTTCATTCGATTTTATATAAATGACATTTTGTAGAAACAAAAGGATTACACAAAGCGTGTTGACAGTAATCTTAATCTCTGCATGTACTAGCCTAATGTAACTGCCCGGATTGCCCTAAAATGCCATCAACAATTTTAACACGCGATCGTTTTATTGATCGACAGAACAGCTCATGCTTAATAAAGCCACGCCGAACGGCTAGTAGCAGCTATGTCTATTGCTCGTAGACTACGGCCCTCGTCTCTAAGGAACTGCAGGTAGGCACTGGCAGTGTTGCCCATTTTGAGAAACTGTAGCCGGCGGTCACCTGTCCTAACGGGTCGCACTGGCCGTCCCCTTATTTGTCTATCCGCTGTTTGCACTGCGTGGGGAGGAACACTATACAAAACAAATTTACGACTCAATGCATGGCAGCTAAAATTAGATGCTGATTCAAGATGACATTACCCACACGGGTAAACTGTAACGGACGTCTCTGAGGTTGAAAAAGCCATAGCTGGGGGCAAAGCCAGAGTTAACTGCTATTGAACAAGGGCTGTCCCACTTAAGCAAGAATGCCATAGAGCTGTGCCTGAATGTGGAGCATTCTTACTTGGCCAATTGCCTGCTTGAATCAGTCGGTACATTTTTTTCTCCTGTTATGTTTTCTGGGTCATCTTGTTAAAAACGAACTCCAGCTACAAACACCGTTGGAGAAATTCACAACGAAATGTTGTGCAACATTTAGACTTTAAATGGATGACAAGAATGTAATCAGTATTTCCAGAGAAGCAGAAAGTAATGCTCTTCAGTCCTAAGCATCTGATGTGTCACAGCTCTTAGACATGTTTGAATACTGTAGAAGTTTGACTTCTATGTAGGCTAAGTATCCTCAGTATTAGCAGCACATACATAATATGCAGAGTGTGTGTGTGTTTGTGTGTTCCAGGTATGCTTTGTGCAACATAATACCAGCCAGAGGTCACACTCCACAGTGACAGAATTCGGAGTCTTACCACACACACACACACCTACTGCCTGCAGGCTCCAGAACTTTCCCCTTGATGAGAGAAGCCGGTCGAACCACAGGCACCCTGACAGGAGGCACACTAGCCCTCGCCCGTCAGTTCTTATGAAAGCTGCTCCTCTTTGATGATGCTGGAGACTGCTGACATTTTAAATAGGCGAAAGGAGGTCTGTATGAAAGGTGCCGGACACTGACAATGCCACAACAAGAAACAACAAGACAGGAAGCCATCATGGACTGGGTTACTGAAGTGTAAAGCTTTTGAGCTGACGGCCTCTCCCCACTGTCCCACACACACACGTAGCCTATAGACAAGGAAGACCCGGACGTCATGGATTTGGAGTGGGCATCAGACGCACTCTGACCCCAACAGAACATCACCGGCACTCTTTCGGACCGCCCGGCCTGCCCCCACTGTCCCACACACACGTAGCCTAGACAAGGAAGACCCGGACGTCATGGATTTGGAGTGGGCATCAGACGCACTCTGACCCCCCCAACAGAACATCACCGGCACTCTTTCGGAACCGCCCGTTCCGACGTTCAAAAAAGAACAAGAAATCCCACACCAGGGACAAGCTATGGAGGTCTTCCGTTCGTGAGAGACGCTCTAGAATGCGCATAATACATTCCGGAATATTGCTTCACATCGGAGGCATTCCAGCGCCAGTGTAAGTCGCCATGCGGGTGAGCTTCTGCCAGGCGCTGCTGGCCGGCGCCATCGTGATCAACCTGCTCATCCTCTACTACGTGTCTCGCGCCCAACAGCAGATGATGGAGCGCCGGCGGGACCAGGGCAAGGGCTCCAAGAAGGCCAGCCTGTCCGGCCCGGGAGGAGGCCTCGGCGCTGGGGTGGGACCGGCAGCAGGAGGGCTGGGCGGTGGCGGCGGTGGTGGTGGTGGTGGTGGAGCTAACGTGGCAGGGGGGGTCCCTGGGGTGAAGCCCGAGGTGGGGGGTCGAGGTGGCGGCCCCCGCGTCACGGTGCTCGTGAGGGAGTTTGAGGACTTTGAGAACTACGTCGGTGAGGTGGCGCGATCCTTCCTACGCCAGCGGCCGGACCTGCCCTTCCTGGCGGTGGCCGACACGCTGCCCTACCCGCCCCTGGCGCTGCCAGAGGGGGGCGCTAGACTCCTCGTGCTGGCCCCCAGCCCCGAGCTGCCCCCCCAGGCCAACCGACCGGAGTTCCACGTGCAGACGGAGTTCGTGCTGCTGGTGCCCGATGGAGTGGAGCTGGAGCACGGACGACAGGTGGAGCACACTGCTTTTGGGTTCTAACTGTCTTTGGGTTCTCACTGCCTTTGGGTTCTAACTGTCTTTGGGTTCTCTCTGCTTTGGGGTTCTCACTGCCTCTGGGTTCTCACTGTGTGCTGGTTAGCATAACTGGAGCTAAAGAGGATTTGATGGGCTATAGAGCAGTACAATGAACTCTGCTTAGTATTTACTCCTAACAAGACAATACTTTCATTGTCCCCTCCTCTACTCCCCTTTTTTCATTCCTCCATCTCTCCTGCCCCCTTTCTTCTCCTTTCCTTCTCCCCCTTATTCTCCCCTTTTCCTGTCCTCTGCTCTCCTCCAATCTCTCCTCCCCCCTCATCTCCTCATCTCCCTCTCCTTTCCTCATCCTCCTCTCCTCTCCCCTCGTCACCTCATCTCCCCCTCCTCTCCTTTCCTCTCTCCTCCTCTCCTCCTCTCCTTTCCTCTCTCCTCCTCTCCTCTCCTCCCCCTTCCTTTCCTCTCCCCTCGTCACCTCATCTCCCCCTCCTCTCCTTTCCTCTCTCCTTTCCTCTCCTCTCCTTTCTCCTCTCCTCTCCTTTCCTCTCTCCTCCTCCTCTCCTGTCCTCTCCTCTCCTCTCTCTCGCCTCCTCTCCTCTCCCCGTCTCTCAGGTGGAGCATCTGATCCGTGAGCTGGAGGGCGAGGGTGGCGGGGCGGTGCGTCTGGTGGCGGCCCCCGTGCTGACGCGCTCCTCCGTGCAGTGCCTGCACCTGCGCGTGAGCCTGCGCGAGTGGACGGCCACGTACACGCCGGCGGCCTCGGGCAGCAGCGGGAGCGTGTGCGCGGCGCTGTCGGGCGACGCCGTGGTGCTCCTGCGCGCCGAGGACCTCTTCAACCTCTCCACGCCGCTGGGGCGCCCGCAGCTCGCCTCGCTCTTCGTGCAGACGGCGCTCCGCGGCTGGCGCGTCAAGCTCCTCGAGACGCCCTGCTTCGCCGCCGGCCGACGCCCGCTCTTCAGCTCCGCCCACAACCAGTGGAAGGCGGAGACGCGGCAGAAGGAGGCCACGGCGGCGCTCATGCGCGGCTTCGGCATCAAGCGCCTCCTGCAGGCCGATGGCAAGGAGCAGTGGTTCGGCTGCGGCAAGGAGACGCCGCGCTGCTTCGGCACGGTGCGCGAAGACACGCCCGACTACCTCTACCAGGAGCGCTGGACGCCGCCCTGCTGCCTGCGGGCGCTCCGGGAGACCACCAAGTACGTCATCGGCGTGCTGGAGAGCGCCGGCGTGCGCTACTGGCTGGAGGGGGGCAGTCTGTTGGGCGCGGCCCGCCACCAGGACATCATCCCCTGGGACTACGACGTGGACCTGGGCATCTACCTGGAGGACGTGCCCAACTGCGAGCAGCTGCGCGGGCTGGACTCGGGCTCGCTGGTGGACGCTCACGGCTACGTGTGGGAGCGCGCGGTGGAGGGCGACTTCTTCCGCGTGCAGTACAGCGAGGTGAACCACCTGCACGTGGACCTGTGGCCGTTCTACGCGCGCAGCGGCGTCATGACCAAGGACACGTGGACGGAGCACAAGCAGGACGTGGAGTTCCCCGAGCACTTCCTGCAGCCGCTCGTGCCCATGCCCTTCGCCGGCGTCACCGCCTACGCGCCCAACAACCACCGCGCCTTCCTCGAGCTCAAGTTCGGCCAGGGCGTCGTCGAGAACCCCCAGTACCCCAACCCCGCCCGGAAGAGACTGGACAGGAGCCGCCTCTGAGGAGGGTAACCGTGGTGATGTAGGGGCTAGGAGGCAGGAGGGACACTGTACAGCGCTCTGCTTTTAACCTCATCATGTTTCTGGATGGTTAGGGTCAGGGCCTTTCGGAACCTGGAGGACATTAGGACCGAAAAAATGGAAATTTGGGATTGAGGTTGATCGGATTATGCCTGGGTCCGTGTAGTTGTAATCCCCAAGGTTTAAAGGTTCTTTGTGTGTGTGTGATTTTTTTTCTAATCTGAAAGGACAATACATGCTCAATAATGGTGCTTTGATGAACATGTTTTGGTAGAATCTTTCTAGTCATCCAAATATAGTCAAAACGACACTGACACTACAAGGGAGTTGGAGGTAGAGTGGACTACAGTTGACTGATCGATGTGGTTGGTGGTGGCATTAAAAACGTTTCCGTCTTGGACTGCCACACACTACTAAGGAGATTATGGGGAAACACAAATGTATGATCTTAATTCGGAAATGCATTGCCCAATAAGCCTGATTCAGGCCACCTAAGGGAGTGATTCAAGAAACAAGGAACTGAAAATTGCTTTTAAAACACTGGGTTTAATATTTTATGTTTTTATTTTTTTGTGTTCGGTTTGCCATACCAATTAGCAGCTGAGTGTGAAGCAGATCTGACCAGATTCATCTTCTCTCATCAGCTCCTCTCTCAGACTCACCTTTGGCCTGGACTACTGACTGAATGAATGAGTGAGTGAGTGAGTGAGTGAGTGTGTGTGTATGAGTGAATGAATGAATGAGTGAGTGAGTGAGTGAGTGAGTGTGTGTGTATGAGTGAATGAATGAATGAATGAGTGAGTGAGTGTGTATGAGTGAGTGAGTGGGAATGAATGAGTGAGTGAGTGAGTGTGTATGAGTGAGTGAGTGAGTGAGTGGGAATGAATGAGTGAGTGAGTGAGTGAGTGTGTATGAGTGAGTGAGTGGGAATGAATGAATGAGTGAGTGAGTGAATGAATGAATGAGTGTAAACAAATGAGTGAGTGTGAATTAATAAGTGAGTGAGTGTGAATGAATAAGTGAGTGAGTGTGAGTGAATGAGTGAGTGAATTAATGAATGAGTGAGTGAGTGAGTGTGAATGAATGAGTCAGTGAGTGTGGATGAATAAGTGAATGAGTGTGAATGAATGAGTGGCTGAGTGTGTGTTAGTGAGTGAATGAATGAGTGAGTGAGTGTGTATGAGTGAGTGAGTGAGTGTGGACTGAGTGTTGCACAAATTCACTTTTATTAACAAATTTGACTTTAGTTTGCACTGATTGTCTGTGTCGTTATGATGATATTGTTTTGTTTATTTGTTGCTTTTATTGTTGTTTTCTCAAAACGAGTTGAGTGTCAGTGCCAGTGCACATGATCCCTGCATGCCACTGCTGTTCTCACCCCCCTGAGTCCTGGACTGGATGGATTTCTGTAAAACAACGAAGGCAAAGAACTCCAGCAGGTGTGACGTGATGAATACACTCCAGTAGGCGTGACGTGATGGATACACTCTAGAACAGGGGTCTCAAACTCAAATTACCCGGGTGGCCGATGAGCATCCAGTCTGGTCATTGGGGGGCCAGACTTTTACGGTAAATGTTGGGATGGCCCATATAAATCAATGTAGCTCTTTTTTTTTTTTTTTTAAATCAATGGAACTTTGCGGGCCGGATAAAATAGCTTGGGGGGCCGGAATTGGCCCGCGGGCCTGAGTTTGAGACCCCTGCTCTGGAAGGTGTGACGGGATGGATACACTCTAGAATGTGTGACGTGACAGGTGCAGCAGCTCTGAACAAAGTCTACCTTCAACACAATACACAACACTATCTTACAGACCCACATACACACAGATAAATGTGCATTTCTGTGGGAATGTGTCTCAGTAAGCCATCAAGCCATGTTAAGATTCAGCACCCAGCAAAGGGAGTGGTGTTCTTAAGAAGCATTTCGCTACCTCAGAATAATAAGGTTCTATCTGCGTTCAGGTCAGTTTTGAGATATTGAGGTTTAAAGTTTTAGCATTGCATTTACCAAAACTGACAAATGGGGCACATTTTTCAGAATAAAACACTCAATTTTTTTTTTATTTTTTTTAAACACCTTAAATAATGTTCATAAATTATGCCAGAATAGGAATATGTAAATAACTCAATTTTGACAAAAATGTCAGATAGAACCTTATTATTCTAGGGTAGCGATTTGTGGCGTATGATATGAGAGAACTGTATTATGCATCTGTTATATCATGTATTCACCTGCACACATACACTCACTTACAATCGACACTCACACTCATTTACATCATACACACACTCACTCGCACACACACAAACGCACATTTTCTCACATACGCACTCATGCACACTCACTCACATACGCACACACACTTGACCCTTTACAGGATTGACTCTGCCTTTACCCCCAAAAATAAAATAAAATTCTCTTATGAATCTGTGCTACTGTGAATTGATGGTTTTCTGTTTTTTGTCATCAAAGATATAAGCAACAGCCTAAACAGATATGTGTATGTGTACACAGGCATTTGTATAGGCAGTATGCTATCAAATGTTATGGAGTAAGTGCTATACACAGACTGTCAAATCCAAATACAGCCGCGGAAAAAATTAAGAGACCACTTCAAAATTATCAGTTTCTCTGGTTTTACTATTTATTGGTATGTGTTAAAGTAAAATGTACATTTTAGTTTATTCTATAACCTACTGGCAACATTCCTACCAAATTTCAAATAAAAATATTGTCATTTAGATCATTTATTTGCAGAAAAATGACAATTGGTCAAAATAGCAATAAAGATGCAGTGTCTTCAGATCTCGAATAATGCAAAGAAAACAAGCTCATATTCATTTTTAAACTACACAATACTAATGCTTTAACTTAGGAAGAGTTCAGAAATCAATATTTGGTGGAATAACCTTGATTTAAAATCACAACTTTCATGTGTCTTGGCATGCTCTCCACCAGTCTTTCACATTGCCGTTGGGTGACTTTATGCTACTCCTGGCGCAAGAATTCAAGCAGCTCGGCTTCTTTTCATGGCTTGTGACCATCCATCTTCCTCTTGATCACATTTCAGAGTTTTTTTTTATGGGATTCAGGTCCCGAAATTGGGCTGGCCATGACAGGGTCCTGATCTGGTGATACTCCATCCACACCTTTACTGGCCTGGCTGTGTGGCATGGAGCATTGCCCTGCTGGAAAAAACACTTCTCAGAGTTGGGGAACATTGTCAGAGCAAAAGGAAGCAAGTTTTTCTTCCGGGACAACGTTGTACTTTGCCTGGCTGAGGTTTGTAAAAGACCTTAAGGATTGAACCAAAGCCGACTGGAGGGTCTCCTAGTTCCTCTTCTCTGATGAGTCCAATTTCACAGTAGGTGCAAGACTCTGTGGCTTGTAGGCCTCTCCAGGACTCCGTCTAACCATCAGACGACCATGTGTTGGGCAAAGCTGAAAATTGGACTCATCAGAGAAGACGAACTAGGAGACCCTCCAGTCCGCTTTGGTTCAATCCTTATGGTCTTTTACAAACCTCAGCCAGGCAAAGTACAACGTTGTCCCGGAAGAAAAACTTGCTTCCTTTTGCTCTGACAATGTTCCCCAACTCTGAGAAGTGTTTTTTCCAGCAGGGCAATGCTCCATGCCACACAGCCAGGCCAGTAAAGGTGTGGATGGAGTATCACCAGATCAGGACCCTGTCATGGCCAGCCCAATTTCGGGACCTGAATCCCATAAAAAAAAACTCTGAAATGTGATCAAGAGGAAGATGGATGGTCACAAGCCATGAAAAGAAGCCGAGCTGCTTGAATTCTTGCGCCAGGAGTAGCATAAAGTCACCCAACGGCAATGTGAAAGACTGGTGGAGAGCATGCCAAGACACATGAAAGTTGTGATTTTAAATCAAGGTTATTCCACCAAATATTGATTTCTGAACTCTTCCTAAGTTAAAGCATTAGTATTGTGTAGTTTAAAAATGAATATGAGCTTGTTTTCTTTGCATTATTCGAGATCTGAAGACACTGCATCTTTATTGCTATTTTGACCAATTGTCATTTTTCTGCAAATAAATGATCTAAATGACAATATTTTTATTTGAAATTTGGTAGGAATGTTGCCAGTAGGTTATAGAATAAAACTAAAATGTACATTTTACTTTAACACATACCAATAAATAGTAAAACCAGAGAAACTGATAATTTTGAAGTGGTCTCTTAATTTTTTCCGCGGCTGTAGGTATGTGTTGACCGCAACTGCAATGTTTCACCACTAGGGGGAGAAGTTGTCAAGCAGGTTGTTTGTACAGCGTGAAAGTGAAGGCTTCCAAAAACTTCCCTCAGGCTTTGGGTTGCCTTCTGTCCAAATGCTTCCAACCAGCCATTAAAATCCCCCCCAAGCTTATTATGTAATTATGTGAATAATTTAGGATTTGGAATCAAATCTGGGCCACATGCTCTGGTAAAAGTGGTTAATATAATATATGAACCACTTATATATAATTATATTTTGCTTTGCATGCATTTTTACTATCCTTGGAGTCACTCTAACTGACATGCAGGCCACGTTCAGGCCAGTTGAACCAGGGGTAGGCTTCACTGTCACACTGCTTCACTGTCACACTGCTCTCCACGTTCTCTTGTACGTTGAAGCATGCCATTTTCAGTACCGAAACGTATTTCCACTCATTTTTTATTGACAATGAAGATCAGTAATAAAGTTATCAGTAAAGGAAAGGAGAGAAATCAGTAGCAACTCTCATAGCAGCTGAAAGTGGAAGATCTGTGTCTTATGTGGCCTGCAGGACCAAGTCTTTGCCTTATATAAGTAAGTAAGTAAGTAAAGTTTATTTATAAAGCACATTTAAACGCAGCTTGCACTGACCAAAGTGCTGTACATAGTGCATTAGATATTGAAGGAATAATAAAATAAGACCAGATATGTATAATTTGAATTTCAGAGTATAGCCCAAGTTTGTTGAACTGACGGAATGCATTGTTTTGTAATCTTGTATATGTACACACGTGTGATTATCATAGTCACACATCTCAGCGGTTTAGCAGGACCATGTGGCTCCCACTCGTGTGTTTGGTAAGTGTGTAAGAGGGTAACCCATGGTTACTAGCCTGACAGGTGCCATCCCAACAGTCCACTGCCTGCCTTCTCAGTAGAAATCCAACTGAAAACTGACCTGAGAAAGTCAGCACTGGACTATATAATGAGTCCGTTTGAAACAGAAGGTCGCAGCCTTGTTGCTGTACTAGACAGGTGTATCATAAGGCTTAATACAGCAGACAGGTGTATCAGAAGGCTTAATACGGTAGACAGGTGTATCAGAAGGCTTAATAAGGCAGACAGGTGTATCATAAGGCTTAATAAGGTAGACAGGTGTATCATAAGGCTTAATACGGCAGGTAGACCCAGTGGGTCCGTTCAAACCAGAAGGATGCTGCCTTGATGCCTCACTGTCGTGTTAGACACCCCACTGAGACAGCATGTTACCGTTTGACAGGGACCCAGGAAAGGTGAAGGGACCCAGTGACCACAGGAGAGATGCAGTTAGGAAACGCTGTAGAGGAATCCACAAGTAAATATCACATGGGTATCAGTGCAGCCGGGGATAGGTGATCGGTTTGGCTTTACACTGCCTACAAACACTTTGATTGATTGATTGATTGCTTATTGGGTCTGCAGACCAGGGTTAGGCTTTTTATTATTATTAATAATCAAACAATAATAATAATAATACAAATTATGTATTTAAATGTATTAGCCTACTATGCAGCACTTAATACAATAGTTTTGTAACAAAGGGCTTTTATTTTTAGGCAAATGAAAATGAGCTCTTCTGCATTTGGAGCTGATGTGCATTGGTGTGTATGTAGCTCATTAACAACTTAGATCAGACCTGGGCAAAGTGCGGCCCCAGGGCCATTTGTGGCCCCTTGGCTGTCCCTGACCGGCCCTCGGAGGTCAATGGTAAATTACAAATCAAACGTTAAATGATAAAAATTGATATTACAAATCATTTGTATACTTATACTATTGCATTGGAAGCTTGCTCTCGTGAGTGTGTGTGTGTGTGTGCTATATGTATTGGTCGTCTGGGCCCACCTTTAATACTGCAAAAACATGCTCATTTTTTCATGCTGAATGGAGTTCAGCCTATTGGTCTGGCCCTCCACAACAGTCCCACTATCTCATGTGGCCCCTTGGGGAAATGATTTGCCCACCCCTGACTTAGATACTGGTTACCCCGCAGAATAATGAAGAAGGAATGAAAACAAGAGGAGAAAGTTCTTCAAAAAAGGGTTCTTTATTACTCCCCAGCCCACGAGGAGGAGGAATACATTCAGAGAGTTCTAAAGCGGCAACAGACTTCTTTGGCTCCGGCAATGATTGACATATCATGACACGACAGGAATCACCACGCAAGTCACCAACACACTGACCATACGACACACATCATCAACACACTGACAATTCCACACACACATCACCAACACACTGACCATACCACACACATCACCTACACACTGACCATACCACACACATCATCAGCACACTGACCATACCACACACATTACCAACACACTGACCATACCACACACATTACCAACACACTGACCATACCATGCACATCAACACACTGACCATACCATGCACACCAACACACTGACCATACCACACACATTACCAACACACTGACCATACCATGCACATCACCAACACACTGACCATACCACACACACATCAACACACTGCCCATACCATACCACACACACACACTGCCCAGAGAGCCCTGGCACAGATGTGTGTGGAGCCGGAGCCCTTTTCTGGGCAGGTAACTCTCTGATGGAACCTCAGGTGAGGAACTTCAGATGGAATGGAAGACAAGAGAGAGAGAGAGAGAAAAAAAAAAAAAACATGACCTCTCTGGTTGCTTGGGACAACCGAATGGTACTAACAGGACAGAGAACCGAGAACACAACAGTCAGCCAAGAACTGAATCAGGGTGTCAGGCCACAGAATTCCACAGGGTCACCGGCAGAACATTCCTGATCCGGCCCACAGGGTTCAACAGGGTCACCGGCAGAACATTCCTGACCTCAGCAATTCAATGGTTTGGTTCTCTCTCTGGTTTGCAGCTGGGGGCCATCCAGATGTGACCAATCGTGACCATCATGTCCACAGAAAAGACACTCTTGCCCAATCTACAGTTTCACCCTGCGGAGATTCCTCCCTCACACCCAGACTGCCTAGAACACCTAAAATGTCACTCCATCCTCCCCTTCAAAGGTTCTGATGAAGCTTACAGCCCCTAGGGTTCTCTCCTCTCCTCTCCACCTCACAGGAAAGCAGATGCCTTTTCATCGGCAGCTCTTCAGTCTGAGTGATCTGGCTATTATTACAGACACTGACTGGACAGAACCAGTCCGACTGATGGGGCTATTTGAACAGACACTGACTAGACAGAAACAGCTTTGGTAAGCTTCTCTGAGGAGATACCTCTACAATCATCTATGTTAGTTGACTTTTGGACAAAAAAAAAGTAGAACAACGCAGAAGTATAAAAAGCTGAAACTGATAAATATATTTTTAAAAAATTGCATAGGTTTTTGACCTCTGACAGACTGAAAACATTAAAATTGGTTAGAATTTACATAAAAAAAAAAACTAAATTATTTAAAATTAATGACAACAGAAGCGTGACAGACCGTAAGTAGTAGAGTACAGCCTGCTTACACGAGGCTGATGCAATTCATTTTCAACGGATGAGAGAAAGATACAACTCATTCCTCTAAAATAGGACCAGGATGACTAAACAACACAAATCTCTCCCCACTGTTCTGACACTACAAAACTGCTGATGAGAAAAAGGTTCAATGAAATGCCCATGGCCATGTAGTCAACAGACTGAAGTATGCAGACCAGGGAAAAGTCTGAAAAGATAAAAGGGAATTTTTCTCCCTCAAAAAAATCACAACACTAGCTTTCCACAATTAACACCGAACCCAGCTGTTCACCATACACTTCTGTTGTCCACAACACAACTGGCAATCATATCTCGATCACATATACGTATATATATATTTTTTTTTTTTCTACGATATCTTTATTTTGTCTGTGCATGGAGGCCCAATAGAGGCTCTGTGACAATCCTTCAAGGAAGTTGCATTGTGGTTGTGCTTTCTATTGGAGGAAGTGGACCAATCGCAAGGCACGACTCAAATATTCAGTGTGCCCATTGGACCAGACGAATGACATTATTTCAAAACTGTGCAAGAACTTCGGACAGGATTGTGCTTCTTCGAAGGGTGAACGGAACTTTTCCCATTTCTGGTGAGGTACGGATCAATCACACAAGCACACACACACACACACCTTCAACCACCCCACAACATGTTCTCAATTCTACTCCATGACTTTGAGTTAGGCTTTTCTGTGCAGGACAGGACAGGACAGGTCAGGACAGGTCAGGTCTCCACATGAGGTCTAAAGGCGTCTAGTGTTGTTGTGGGCTTGTAGGAGCCTCGAGAGAACTTCTTTCCTATTGAGCAGCACAGCAGGGCCTTTGGGAGAGGACTTTTTGGGAGAGGAGTCTTTGGGAGAGGACTTTTTGGGAGAGGAGTCTTTGGGAGAGGAGTCTTTGGGAAAGGTGTCTTCGGGAAAGGAGTTTTTGCGGGGGTCTGGTAGTGAGTGTGCACAGGAGTATGCATTCAACTGTAGGACATGATGGAACAGGAGAATACTTCAATAAAATAACAGTAAAAAACGAATTTCAATTGAAAAAAAAAAAAAAAAAGTAAGGACTGGTGTATCAGCACTTTCACCTCTTGAAGGCTGGGAGCATTTCATGAGCTTTGCATGAATTTGATTAAGATATACAAAAAATGTAAAACAAAACAAAAAACGATAAAAAGAAAGTATATTACAGACATGACACATCTCCAGGCCGCTTAATAAATATATCACATTAAGAGAGTGATATTGTTTTTTTTTCTGTTTTTCTGATTCATCTACTGTGTCCACTTATCACTTATCCAACTTATCGCTCATAGAGAGGAGACAAAGAACTGGTGGCAAGGGGCAGAGATGTATGTATATATGTATGTATCTATGTGTGTGTGTGTGTATGTATGTATGTATGTGTGTGAGTGTGTGTGGGTGCGTATTAAATAGGGAGTAGTCCATGATTTCAGTTGAGGGGGAGAAGAGATGAATGGCCAGCCCCTGTATACCACCTTAGTCTGGGACAGAGCTAAAGAGCGGAGGCTCAGGCTGGCTTTTCAAGCATCTGGATGAGAAGTGAGTGTGTGACCACCGCCATCCAGCAGGGGGCGATACATGACTGGCTCCTCTACATGACTGACTCCTTCTCACAGGGGCGCGGGGCAGAGGGGTCCGAGCAGGCGTCCGCGGGCAGGCCGCGCTTCTCGATGAGGGGCGAGTTCTCAGGCTTGGCGGGGCCGTCGTCCAGACACACCTCCGTCAGCTCGGCCCCCGCGCCCTCCCGGGCCTCGGTGCGGTCCACGAAGTGCTGCAGCAGCGCCGCGCCGAAGGCATCGCCCTCCACGTTCAGAACCGTGCAGGTACGGTCACTACGGGAACCAGAGAAGAGAAGAGAGAGAGAGAAGAGTGAAAGGAAGGAAGAAGAGATAGAGAGGAGAGGTAGAGGTAGAGAAAGAGAGCATGAAGGAAAGAATATAAAAGGGGGGGAAAGAAGAGAAGAGAGAAGAGGAGAGAGAAAGGAAGAAAAGATAGAGAGGAGAGGTAGAGGTAGAGAAAGAGAGCATGAAAGAAAGAATATAAAAACAAGATAGAGACAGAAGAGAAAGAAAGGGAAAGAAAGGACAGTTGAAAATGTCAGTTTAAAAACTCAGTTAAATAGATGTATAATGGCCATCTTGAATTTCAACCCATGACCTCTTCATCAG
>NC_137928.1:6619060-6641560 GCF_963457725.1 Sprattus sprattus
ACTGAACCTAACAAAATCTGCCAATTGTGCTGTATTTCAGAAGCACAGTATTTAAAAGAACCGCTACAGAGGTACCCAGATAATTGTTACAGATATCGGGTCCTTATTTGTTTTCATGGGTCACCAGAGCAGATGGGGGGGGGGGGGGGGGTCCGTACCACATGATCCAGGAGACGAGCACCATGGTGGCCTCGTTGAAGGAGTTGAAGAAGCGGATGAGGATCTCTCCTTCCTCCCCCAACTTCCTCAGGGCCACGCCGAACACGATGGCGAACACCACCAGACCCAGGATGTTCATGCCATCCACCTCTTTACCATAGGGGAGCTGAAGGGGACACACACACACACACACACACAATGTCACCTCATATAGGATAAAGACATTACATATATAAACTGATATCTACCTTGCTAATCTATTCTCATTGTAGTTCATGTTTTTTATTTGTAATCGCACACATGATCTTGGTGTCTAAATAAAGTTAGGGTATGCTTTATAAAGACATGACTGAAACAGCGGAGAGCACCTACCTTCTCCAGGGTGAAGTTGGACGTCCCGTTAATGATCACCTCCTTGAGGCTGTAGTGGGTGGCATACTGCAACCAGACAATGGGAAAAGCAGCAGTCAGTCACCATATCTCTGCACACCACATCTACAAACACTCATTAAAATGTCCTCTTTTGCGCCCTGCTAAGGGCATGTTTTTGTCTGAAATCAGTCACTTAAGATGGAAATGTCCTGAAATGTCCTGAACTGTGTTGAAATGTGCACGCAGGGGTAAAGAGGACATGTTGTTTTCTCCTCTCCCACACCACATACAGGCTCATGACATCAATTGGAAGAGAAGCGGGCAATTGTGGACACACCAAATTGAACACATTTAAGTATGAAGAAAAGATGAACGAAAAACAACTCACCGACTGGAATGCTGCGGACACCAGATTGCTTGGGAAGATGTTTCTGGAAAGGAAAAGAAGGTGGAATTCTGACTCAGGTCCACAAACAATATTCCTATCATTCCCCAAAGCAACAGTTCCCTCTTTCCCCATTGCAATGGTTCTTTCATTTCCAAATGCAACGGTTACCTTATTCCCCAAAGCAACAGTTCCCTCCTTCCCCCCAATGCAATGGTTCCCTAATTCCCAAACGCAACAGTTCCCTCATTCCCAAACGCAACAGTTCCCTCTTTACCCCCAATGCAATGGTTCCCTTATTCCCCAATGCAATGGTTCAGCAGACATACTTTCACAAGTGATAGGCCTCCAGCAGAAGGTGTTGGTTGCCAAGGCAGCACAACAGTTCAAGAAGCCCAGGGTCTCAGTTCAGACCAACACACCAGGGTCGAAAACACACAGGACTGTCAAAACTCACACACACACTGACCTTTGCTATCTTTCTTCTGCATCCTCAAAGGATTATGGGTGAATCTGTCTTTGGCTAGAGACAGGCAGGCCAAACTCCAAAAGTTAAAACTCATTCCTTTCCTAACATTCATAACACAGCAAGGACCCAGAAGACATCAGCCACCTCTGCAATGTACCGGATTAGACCATTCACTGACCCTATGCCTAAAAGTGTCCGGACTAGACCATAAACTGACCCTATGCCTAATACTGTCTGGACTAGACCATTTACTGACCCATGCCTAATACTGTCCGGACTAGACCATTCACTGACCCTATGCCCAATACTGGCCAGGTCTGGTCCGGTGTCCCCCTCGATCAGTGGGGCATTCCCGCTTGGCTGGCACCACCCCACAGGTCTCCCTCTGGCGCCACGCCAGGCCAGCAGCACCAACGGGCTCATGAGAGTGGCTGCCAGGCTAACTCCAGGCTAATGCCGTCAGTATGGTGTTAAGCTGACCGGGATCAAAGCGCTCAGCGCAGTGAATCCCAGTCCATCTAGACCCATGCCCATGCCAGTGTGATTCACAAAAAGCAAGCAGCGGTTAGGATTAGGGGGGGGGGTGACTAAACTACGGTGCTGTGGTTGTGACTTACAGTAGGTCTAACACAGCATATGATGGTATGTGACGGCTTACGGGACCTAAGCTTGCTCACCACAGAGTTCCACCACCTCTGTAGGGCTTGGTAGGCCATGGCGTGTTAGATGAGTGGGTGTGTGCTAACAGGGGAATTACCTGGGTGTCTTTCTGTGGCCTAGCGTAGCTTCCTAACCCCAATACTGCCATAATAAGGTCTGCTAGCAGGCTAACTGTAGCTCTACCCCAATACTGACATAATTAGGTCTGCTAGCAGGCTTACTGTAGCTCTACCCCAATACTGACATAATTAGGTCTGCTAGCAGGCTAACTGTAGCTCTACCCCAATACTGCCGTAATTAGGTCTGCTAGCAGGCTAACTGTAGCTCTACCACAATACTGCCGTAATTAGGTCTGCTAGCAGGCTAACTGTAGCTCTACCCCAATACTGCCGTAATTAGGTCTGCTAGCAGGCTAACTGTAGCTCTACCCCAATACTGCCGTAATTAGGTCTGCTAGCAGGCTAACTGTAGCTCTACCCCAATACTGCCGTAATTAGGTCTGCTAGCAGGCTAACTGTAGCTCTACCCCAATACTGCCGTAATTAGGTCTGCTAGCAGGCTAACTGTAGCTCTACCCCAATACTGCCGTAATTAGGTCTGCTAGCAGGCTAACTGTAGCGTTGGCATCTTCTCCCATCCTGTAAAATACAACCCGTGTATGTACACACACACACACACACACACACACACACACACACACACACACACACACACACACACACACACACACACACACACACACACACACACACACACACACACACACACACACACACACACACACACACACACACACACACACACACACACACACACACACACACACACACACACACACACGAGCGTGAGAGGCACTTTTTATAGGGGAAGCCTGATCTTGTGAGTATGAATGTTCCCTGGCCCACACACGCACTTGCTCGCTCGCTCCCTATCTCTCACACACACACTGGAGAAAAAAACGAGTAATGCTGGATTAAAAGCAGCTCTGTTCAGCTCTGTGGAAATTATAATATTTTCTCTGACCCACATCCACCCTTTTCAGGGAGGACACACAGCGGAAGTATTTAGTTACCTGAGTGCAACATAATCCCTGCAATCTGTGTGTGTGTGTGTGCGTGCGTGTTAAAGAGAGAGCAAGAGAGAGAAAGACACACACACACACACACACACACACACACACACACACACACACACACGAGATGCATGCGTGCACTCTTGCAGGAATGGAGGCAAAAATCCCAAGGGCAGCCGTTTGTTTACAACCTGCTTCAGGAGCTCTCGTTACGGAGTCCTGTGAGGGACAAACCTTGCGAAGCAAAGAGGTGCAAACAGGAAGTCCTACGGAAGTCTATGCACCGTGAGTCAGTGCCAGTACGTGACGGTGACAGTGTTGTGGTTGGTTTGATGAGCGGCACACCCTATCTGTGCCACTTGGTGTGGTTGGTGATATGAGCGTCACACACTTTGACTGAAACGTGATATTTATAAGGGCCTTTCCCCAACGCCCCAGTAGCTCCGTCTGATGGTGGCAGTGGTGTGGTTGTCGAGATGAGCGGCACAATTTCTGTAAAACTTGGTGTGGTTGGTGAAATGAGCAGCACACACTTTGATTGAAACCTTTTGATAATCATAAAGGTTTTCCCCAACCTGGTTGGAGCGGTTGATTTCAGAACAGAGCATTCAGTAGAAGGCTTCTAATGAGTGTGTGTGTGTGTGTGTGTGTGTGTGTGTGTGTGTGTGTGTGTGTGTGTGTGTGTGTGTGTGTGTTTCTCTGGTTGAGGGTGTGTGTATGTGGGTATTTTTCTCTGGGTGAGGGTGTGTGTATGTGGGTATTCCGAGTGAGGGTGTATGTTTGAGAGTATTCGTGCATGAGAGCGTGTGTTTGAGTTTGTGTTGGTTTATCTGGGTGAGGGTGTGTGTATGTGGGTATGTTTGAGTGAGGGTATCTGTTTGACAGTATTCATGCATGTGAAACGAGTCTGTGTGTTGCATGGCACTACTGATCTAATGTTATACATTATATATACGTTATATGGTTCTGTTTGTCTAGGTACGCGCAGAGACAAGCAGACCCAACACCAGCTCCACAGAATTCCCAGATTAGGCTGAGGCAGACCCAACACCAGCTCCACAGAATTCCCAGGATAGGCCGTGGCAGCAGCATGCAGTACCCTGAAAGGAACATCAAGTGACCTTCCACGCCAAGAATACCAGACACATCCGCATTTACAACCGTGACGCACACACACACCCCCCTACTCCACCCATCTCATACCTCGAACACGAACGCTTGCATAAGGCTCTCATGAGACAGACGGGAGACCAGCACTGAGCCAAGACGTTACGCTCTTTACATTCTGGTTGTTCCACGGAATTCCAATGACGTTTACATCCTTAATAGAACACAAACCCGTGTTTTTTTTTCTACGAGCTAATCAAATAATCACCAACGGTGATGTCGCTTTTATCATCTTTTCCCATCCCAGCCACTTCCTCTGGCAGCGTTCCAGAACACCACAGAAGGCAGAAGACTTCCGGGAAACCCAGGAGGACAGATTGGGAATATTAAAATGGGCGTCTACCTCATAAGCACTAAAACATCTGAGAATAGATGTGCAGTATGGAACACCGTTCCTTGACAGACGATCATAGATGGGGCCACCTCTGAAATGAACCCTAGTGAACTGGACATTATGAACTGGCAAGGTTGGCACGGAGTCTTTCTATTTGTGACCATGCATGAGGAAGTGGGTGTGTGTGTGTGTGTGTGTGTGTGTGTGTATGTGTATGTGTATGTGTATGTGTATGTGTATGTGTATGTGTATGTGTATGTGTATGTGTGTGTGTGTGTGTATGTGTATGTGTATGTGTATGTGTATGTGTATGTGTATGTGTATGTGTATGTGTATGTGTGTGTGTATGTGTGTGTGTGTGTGTATGTGTATGTGTGGGTGTGGGTGTGGGTGTTTAGGAGTGTGTGATTAGAACCGGATCTGCAACTTTCTGCAAAGCGCAAGAGAGGGTGGAGATTGAGAGAGAGGGAGAAAAGAGTCGCCTAACAGCCATTCCTAAATCTCCCTAACCTCAACCAGCCATTAACCTGTAGATAAACAAGTCACACAAATACACTCCTATGTAAAAGATGCAGTACGTCATCCACACTGTTCAGTGGTGACTGCGCCACTGTGAAACACATCTACAATACATGCTATGATTGCAATACATGTAGTGATCTGCAATGCATGCAGTGATCTGCAATACATGCGGTGATCTGCGATACATGAAGTGATCTGCAATGCATGCAGTGATCTGCAATACATGCGGTGATCTGCAATACATGCTGTGATCTGTAATGCATGCAGTGATCTGCAATACATGCTGTGATCTGCAATACATGCTAAACCGGCTTTTTAGCCAGGGGCTTCTTTCTCCCACCATGGTTAAAAAATGTGGTGGCTTAATGGTGCCTTGTCTGCTGAAATTATAAACTGAAAGGTTGGAAATATTTCACCCACGTTTAATTTGTATTTGATAGAACAATAACAAGAATAATGGATGTGCTATGATCGTGGTCATTATTTTCTTGCATTTGGGGAACTCAGTCCTGGTGTCCTCTGTCAGTCAATGGTATCCCATTGGTATTCGTCTAACTAACGTTGCTTCAAAATTGAGATTAGTTTATCTCGGAACCCTCCCACTTCACGAGGCCAACTGTCATTTGGCCTGGATGTTATGGTCTCTAGTCGCTACAACGCTGCTAGTCTCTTCCTGTGTGCACGGAGCTTCCCCCCCCTCGTGAGGTCTGCACGTATTTTCTGTGCTACTAAGTACACTCCTACTCAGCAGTTCAACCTTTCAGAAGAGATTTTCAGCAGGCTTTTCTTGCATGCAGTGAGAGAGAGAGAGAGAGAGAGAGAGAGAGAGAGAGAGAGAGAGAGAGAGAGAGAGAGAGAGAGAGAAAGATGTGGAAATAATAATTAAAGCTCTTTGGAAAATTTCTGTGATAGTGATCATGTGCACTTAAAAAAAGTAAATATGCCATTTTAAATTAGAGGCTACTGTGTGTGTGAGTGTGTGTGTGTCTCTCTCTCTGTGTGTGTGTGTGTGTGTGTGTCTCTGTGTGTGTGTGTGTGTGTGTGTCATGAGTCAACAGTCTACTGAAATCTCCATAATGGTTTGACAGCAGCCCAAAAGAGGGCCCTTCACTGAGAGGACTAAATGTGTCGTGCTGGCACGTGCCTGTGTGTGAGTGAGTGTGTGTGTGTGTGAGTGTGTGAGTGAGTGTGTGAGTGTGTGGACACGACCCTCCTAATTTAGCCCCTGCTGTGAGGCCAACACACACACACACACACACACACACACACACACACACACGCTCGCACGCGACAAAAGAAAGGAATAGGGGCAAGAAAGAAGGAGAGAGAGAGATGGACAGAAACAGAGCGACATGAAAAGCCATGGACCGTGAAGAGGAAGAAGGGAAATCAGGACAGGACCCTGCATGTGAACAGATACTAGAGGGAACAGGAAAAAAAGGAATGGAAAGTTGGAATGTTGTGGTATGATACTAAAAGACTTCCAGTTCTTCCTGATTTGACTGTGCTAAAAGGGCAACCTTCATAGGGAACAGAAAAAAAGGAATGGAAATCTGGAAAGTTGTGGTAAGATACTAAAAGACTTCCAGTTCTTCCTGATTTGACTGTGCTCAAAAGCCAGCTTTCAGATATAACTCAGAAACAGCCCACACAAGCGTGACCTTATGTGACCCTAGGCCATTCCAAAGCAACAATGACTTCTTGCAAGGGACCACAAGAAGTAATTTAAGTCACCGCAACTAAAGAGAAGAGAAAGTACTCCTGGGAGAAAATGCACCACTTTCACTGCATGCCAGCTTCGGGGGTGAAGCAAGAACGCTTGGGAGTGGGAATATGAAAAAGAGAGGGAAGGCGAGAGGAAGGGGGCAGAGGTGAACTTGAATACACTCTAATAAGGATTGTTAGCAGTCATGAAAGAGGGCTTACAAATTCAAGAGCTTCGCTGAGCTGTAGATCACATAAGAGCTTAGTAGTGTAATAAAGACTGGCTTTCTCTGGGTGGCTTTGTTGCATAATGCAAGTGTGACAAAGAGAGGTTAGAGAGAAGGTTTTTTTTTGTCTACTGTACAAGAAAGCAAAAAGTCCAGACAAGTAGTCTACTGGTGGGATTGAGGTCCAGAGGCCAGATCACATGTGGAGCCATTAGCTGTGTGTGTGTGTGTGTGTGTGGGGGGGGGGGGGGGGGGTGTCTCTGCTAAACAGCTCTTGAACTTTCTTGTGTTCGAATTGCAGTTGATATGGGTGCTCCCCATAGAGGTACTGGTGTGTGTTACTGTGTGTTGTTTGTGCGAATAAAAACTGACTGACAATGTCAGCCTTGTTTGTTTTGTAACAAAGAGTGCCAAGTGAAGGTAACCATAACAATGACAACACAGTCGGTAATTCAACAGGAAAAGAACTACAGTTATGAATTGCAGGTTCTGTGTACTGCTTGATTGGGCCTTCCACTGTTTATACTGAAACAAATGATTACAGAGGAGCTAATACCTATGGAGCCTTTCCAAACAGGAAGTGGACAGGAAAATAGCATTTATGAAATCCAACAGATTACAGTGGACAAATACCAATAACTGTACAGATTAACAAAGCCTATCTTCTGAATCTTTCTAATATAGGCAAGATATTAAACATTAACATTACTTGGAGGCAAGAAAAACAGACTACTTCAGGAGCAAGCTAAAAAAGACCAACGTTTTAGGCTCGATAATGAAAGGCTGGGGACAGAATGTTCTCTCTTAACTTTCCTCATCTCGTTTGGGAGTAAACACATGGCGAAAATCCTGGATATGACCGTTTTTGGAGATGGAGGCAGTCCTAAAGGGGATATTGTGTGCCAACGTATTGAGGCAGCTCCACCCTACACGGTTGTTACACAGATATGCATGTCTCCAGCAGGAAACACAACATACTTTCCAAGCTGTCGGTAGAGACACTCATAAACTGGTTGAAACAGATCTTTCTTGTTACAATTGAATTATATATCTGGGGGTACGAGGAAGTTAATTCCGTTTTTAAACAGTTTTAAGAATTTTTTTTTACATAACCTCTATCTGAGGGTCGTCTGGCATTTCACACATCGGCTAGCGATACTTTGAAACAAAGAGCAAACGAATTCCCGTTAAATGCCGTTCTACCTGTATGGCTATGTCATCGGATTGTTATGAAAGTGGATTAGTTTGCACACCTGCTGGTGTTACATTATAGCGATGAATAACACTGCCACTAACTACTGCTGTCAAAGACAAAACCTTCGAGTAATTGATTGATATGCCCGTTCAAAACAATTCGGCTCAAAACCGTGTGGACTTAAGAAGTGGGACAATGCAATGCAGTGGGACAGATTTTACTGCCATCTGGCACCTCGGGTATTAACTGACTTACGTTAGCGAACTAGCTAGGATAAGTTACCTGTTCACGCTGACTTGCGTGGCAGTAAACTCGGATCACATTTTGTGTGGTCTGTAAACATTCCGCCC
Organism: Sprattus sprattus; assembly: GCF_963457725.1. Classification (NCBI taxonomy): domain Eukaryota; kingdom Metazoa; phylum Chordata; class Actinopteri; order Clupeiformes; family Clupeidae; genus Sprattus; species Sprattus sprattus. The sequence goes on from NC_137928.1 coordinate 6,627,677, forward strand.
TGTAGGCTACAAATGTTAACTTACGGGGCTCTTACCGACACACGACTTAACTTTGTGACGTTAACTCTGCACTGGAAGCCGCCTATCTTCAAACAGTTCTTGAATTTACCAAACAAGATGTGGCCATCAGCCAATTACTTATAAATAAAAATTCAGTTTTACATTAATCATCATACGTTCTTAACCAAATAGCACTTCCCTGGTCAACATTACATGAAAGAACAGTTGAGAATTATATTTAAGTATTGTCCCACGTGTGGGTAGTAGAGGGGCGAAAAGATTACTGTTACAGGGGGTGGAGGAGGAAGGGCTTATGTCTCCACATGGCAACACTACCAATCGTAGCCTGTCATTACATCAGCCAGCTGGTGTAATAGCTTTTTCATTGTTCTAATACAGATTGACCCTGTGATGGACAACTTAGACTTACCTGATCAAGTCTAAAAAGGAGTCTATCACCTCCTTTGCCTGTACGGGTGCACCGTCTCCAGCGAGGCTGGGTTTGGCACCGGTAACTACTCCGGGTTGGATGATAAATGCCATGATTACGCCGATGGTTGATGCGATCAAGGTGGTCACCAGGAAGAACAGCATCGCCCAGCCGCCCAGTTTCCCCAGGGCTTTGGGGTCAATGCTGGCGGCCCCTGAAACGAGACTGCATACGACCAGAGGAATGATGATCATCTTCAGGAGACGGATCAGAAGCTCTCCGGGGAAGCCGAAATAGATTATCTGCACTTTGCTGAGTCCCGCCGAACGCACACCAAGCCCAATTAACACTCCAATGATAACCCCAGCAACGGTTAGAATAACCAACAAGTTGGCTAAAGCAATTCTTTTTAACTTTTGCGCCATTGGCTCTGGCGCTTTGCTCGGCTGGCCGCCGGGCTGTCCGTTGGCGAACGACTCCTGGAGATGCGCATCGCCATTTGACGCCTTCCCATCCTCTATCGTTATCTTCTCGGCCATTGTGTATTTTAAACACTTGCCTACGACGTCTGATAATTGTTTCAATGTCAAGTTATATGTCAGAGGCGCAACTGCTGAAATTTGGTCCAAGTTAGGTTGCCTGTGCCCTTTCAGAGTACTACCACACGTCCACGTTCCTTCCTGCTTGTTACTCCATGCTCTGCTAAGCGCCGCGCGTCTGAGCCTAATGTCATTCAGCTTTCAGGTTGAACGTCATGGCAGGCGTGGCGCTGCTGATTCCACGTCTATGTTTTCCAATGGGGGGAGGAAAATGCTTCGGCATTGGTCAACTCACGTTTCTGACGCGCATTTTAAATATATTCACTAAAAAGTTCGAACTGAAAACGTTTTGCGCGTAAAATATATTAAAATAAAAATTGTTGTGACAGCAAACTCAGTGCAATATTTATTTGAGGTCTAAAGTTAATGTGAAGGGTTTTCAGTGCCGAGACACAGTATAGTATCTGTCTGTTCAGAGGATACAAAGCTGCTTGGGATCCACTGGTCTTTTTTTGTAGCGTAAAGGAGTACAGTAGGCTGTAGTTCATGCATGGGATTGTCAGAGAGAGAGAGAGAGAGAGAGAAAAAAAAGGGAGGGAGAGAGCGAGCAGATGGCGCGGGACATGAGAGAATGTCACTATGGCTACAGGAAGTTAGTCCCCACGTGCAGGAGTCCCAACTGCAATAACCCAGAGGTTTTAAATTCACATGTTGAGGTCATAGGAATGCAGTTTAGTGTGACTCTGGTTCTCCAGCAGAGGCAAGTGTGATCTTCAGACTAGTCATAGTGTAGCCAACAGTTGTGTGCAAAACACTAGACGTGAATAGGTGTCTATACATATTCAAATGCATAAAGAGTTTAGTTAAAGTCTGTTCTATTGATTTGCAGAGTGTTCCAGCTGTTGAATGGCCCGTTCTGGTGCTTCATTGATTGCCAAGGAGTCTTCATCCATACTCATGGTAATATCCTTGTCTCCTACAGTCTCCCTGTTTCAACCCGCCTTTCATCAGTAATACCCTGTGCCTTTGCCCACCACAATCTGTGTGTGTGTGTGTGTGTGTGTGTGTGTGTGTGTGTGTGTGTGTGTGTGTGAGAGAGAGTGTGTGTGTGTGTGTGTGTGTGTGTGTGTGTGTGTGTGTGTGTGTGTGTGTGTGTGAGTGTGTGTGTGTCTGTGTGAGTGCGAGTGTGTGTGGGTGTGGGTGTGAGTGTGAGTGTGAGTGTGAGTGTGTGTGTGTGTGTGTGTGTGTGTGTGTGTGTGTGTGTGTGTGTGTGTGTGTGTGAGTGTGAGAGAGAGCGAGAGAGAAAGAGAGAGAGTGTGAGTGAGAGAGAGAGAGAAGCCACAGAGTTCTTGCTTGAGTGTACACAAAGAACAGCCCTTATCCTAAACTGCTGAATTTGGAGCAGTTGTCTCTCACATGATGCACAGTCCCTGCTCCGACTTCTTTCATTCCTTTGGTGTCATATTTAGCCTAGGTTACTGGAGAAACTTTATGGTTACTGGTATTTCTGCAGCCTTTACCACAACCTGGCATTTTATGGTTATAGTACCTGAAGCTCGCTGTCATCTACCAGCTGCTAAGGCAATAAATGAGCATGAAATACAGAGTTGTGTGTGTCCATGTTTGGGTGTGTGTCCCCGTGTTTTTGTGTGTAAAATGTAAAATGAACGAATGCATTCTGAATTTTCTCTGAAATGATTTATGAATCAGTCGAGCTGTGTGAGGAAGGAATATAAAATATAAGACAGGCAGAGTGACCTTGAGAAGGGATTGAAAAAAAACAAAAAACTACGGGACTGCACAGCTGGCCTTCATTTCGGTCTCATCGCGATGGTTTAACCAATTCCACTGGATTTGCCCTCCTGCTCTCCCATACAGGCCCGTCTCCAGCTCCTTCCTGGATGCCATTCAGGTCGAATCCAGCTGAACTGTGAGAGACTCACATGGGTAGGGAGTAATGAACTCCGACAGATCTGAGAGGGAGCTACAACACACTGTTGTATGTCAACACAAACGTGTTTGCTAGATAGGCAGTAAACCTGATGATAACTGGCAAGCCTTAAGATTACTGGAAGTGTGTGTAAAAATGATGTTAGCATAGAATAAGATTGGGAAGTGCATTCTTATCAGAAAGCCCACCTAGGGGTTGCCAGTTTGGTCAACAGGGAGATCTGATATGGTGAAATGACAGGTGAGCTGTTTGGCCAGTCTGCCAGATTTGCTGTTGTTTAGTGATAGTACTGGAGAAGAAGGAGGTGTGGGGCAATGGCAGTACATCTTAACTGCATTCCATACAGAGGTGACTTCAATTGTATGTCTCTTTGGATAAAAGCCTCTGCCAAATGAATACATGTACATTAAAAGCACAATGCACGTTTAATGTACATGTTCTTTGCAGTGGAGAGGGAGGAAAGGCTATAGGGGAACAAAGAATGGGCGAGGAAAAGGGAGATATGAGGGAAGAGTTGATTCACTCTAAGACAGACACTTTATCCCCTATGGGGGGAAAGAGAGAGTGAGCGAGAGGGGGAGAGAGAGAGAGAAAGAGAGAGAGAGGCAAGAGCTGTTTCACTCTAAGACAGACACCTTATCCCCATGGGGAGAAAGAGAGAGGTGGAGATGGAGAGAGAGGGAGTGAGAGAGAGGAGGAGAGGGAGAGAGAGGGATGAGGGAAGGATTGTTTCACTCTAAGACAGACACCTTATCTCCCTCGATTCACGCAGTGTGACTGACTCCTCCATAGAGAAGCAAACAAAACCAACTAAAAAAAAGGCACAGGATCTCATTGTGCTCGCAGAGAGGCGGGAGTGGGATGGGGAGGCAGCGAGGCCTCAGACTGTAAAGGTATATCACACACAAACACACACACACACACACACACACACACACACACAAACACACAGACTGGCTGTAAAGGTATATCCTCTCGCCCAGAGGGGAAGCCTGCCTGCTGGGGGTTAGATCAGGATCGGGCCATCCCAGCCTGGCCTCGCTGGGAAAACAATCCAGACGTTTCTTGGAACAAGGCTCCATCAAAGTGTGTGTCGTGGGAAAGAGTAGCTTGGAATACTTGGGCAGACAGGGATGCCTGGTGATCTGTGAGTGTGTGTGTGTGTGTGTGTGTGTGTGTGTGTCTGGTGTGTGTGTGTGTGTGTATGTGGTGTGTGTATGTGTGTGTGTGTGTGTGTGTTGGGGCGATTGAGGTGCAGGGCTCTTTTTTTGCCTACAGTTGTGCTTATTTAGGGTTCATCCGTGTTTCTCCAGAGCGTGTGAATGATGTTTCAGGGATTCACGTTGAGGGGCACACTCAGGGGCTCCGAGCCGCTTTGAGGAAGGTGTGACATTTTTTTCAAAGCCAGGAGGCCCCTTCCTGACCACACAGACACACACACACTTACACATACACACACACACACACACACACACACACACATACACACACATACACATACACATACACACACACACACACACACACACACACACACACACACACACACACACATAGACGGTAATGCACTGGGGTGTTCCAGCTCACGCACCAGAAAGCATGAGAGTCCCCCTTTGACGCCTCCGTGTCAACATCCTTCCTCTCTGTGACCCCTTCGCCAACGACCTCTGACCCCTCGGCCACGTGTTTTTACCCATGATGCATCAGTCACCCAAAAGGTCAAGATCTTGTTGTCTTGCTAGGCACTGCCATCTCAACCTCAACCAGTCTCATGATCCAGTAGCTCAGATAAAGATTGAAGCCATTTTGTTGTACTGTAGAATGACAATAAAGGTATTCTTTTATATTCTAGACAGTACATGTTTGCAAATCAGGAACATTTCTAAAGAAAAGTTCAAATCTGTAACTCCTTTGGCGATGAACTTACATCTGACCGTATCAATCACACTTCAACGGAATCAAGTTTCTCTGAATCCGAGAGGAGAATATGTCGTCAAATCAGCTCCTTATCTGCGCTCCAGAAGGGAGTCTGTAGATGGATACAGCATGGCAGTTCTCTGTCTACCCCGGAGTATCTCTATGAAGTGGCATGGCAGACAAGGCTCGGCTCTTGGCAGGGAACGGCGACCAGGAAAACAAAGGGAAATGTGATACGGCCACAGCGGTCACGTGACGCCCATTACCTCCTCTGAAAGCAGGCAACACAAAGAGCTCCGTTCCCTCCGTGCCATGGGAATGCCAGGTAAGAGTCCAGCTGGTGCCAAGGGCACTGGAGGAATAAGGGAGCTGGCAGTGGATTGAAACCGGATCTGTGCAAGTTTTTATCTCAAGACCTGGCAACATAGTGTTACATAAACAGACCAGGCAAAATAGTGCTACATAGACAGGGTCGAGGAAGTTCCTGTGAAAGCATAGCTTTGCGAGCTTCCAGTTACTCCACACTGGACGAGGTTGAACTGCAGCATGGTTACCATAAGGAGAAATCCAGTTTGGTTATCCAAAGCTACTAGAAAAATAAGCTAAAACTACCTTACACAATACAATGGTTTTGTTTACAATATCAGATGTCAATGTCCGTCAGACACCTGTGCAGTCCAGGTGGGGGGGGGGGGGGGGGGGACACCTGGCAGGAATACTAGGTTAGCTAAACGTCTAAAACAGCATGCAACAACTTCTCTGACCATTTCTTCACAAATAGCAATAACCAATACTTATGGCTAATTGCCACCTTCTATACTCAAGTTTGGTTTAAAAAAATTCAGATTTAAAACTGTAAGAACTGTATTTACTGTATAAGTGTGGCAATGGTGATTATTCTTCTTCAGACTGAGATTCAGAAGGGCAGGGGCACGGAGTGAGACTGGTTGACAACAGGGCTGTGTGTCTTTACAGGAGCGTCAAGGCCTTGAGGGGTGGAACACGCAGAACAAAGTGCACCTTTGTATGAGGTACCCAGGGAAAGCTAGGATGTGTTCGAGGAGACACAACAGATCCAATGTGAATGAAATGTCCAATGCAGACGTGGGTAGTAATGGGTTGTGTGTGTGTGTGTGTGTGTGTGACTGTGTGTGTGTGTGTGTGTGTGTGTGTGTGTGTGAGTGTGAGTGTGAGTGTGTGTGTGTGTGTGTGAGTGTGAGTGTGAGTGTGAGTGTGAGTGTGAGTGTGAGTGTGAGTGTGTGTGTGTGTTTGTGTGTGTGTGTGTGAGTGTGAGTGAGATGCATATAGGGAGTTCATATATTTCATAGATATAATTAAAATCAACAGTGATTCGTTGTTGTAGAATCTACTTCATGGCATGAAATTATCTAAATGTAACCTCAAGATATCTGCTGGGTTTTGTGTATGTGTTAATGTGCGCGCATGTGTGTGTTTCTGTGTGTGTGCCTGTGAATGTTTGCGTGGCGTGTGTGTGTGTTTGTGTGTGCAGGCATGGACATTTAAGTGGACACACATGTGCGCCTGGCTTGACTGGAGTTGGTAAAAAATGCTGAGTCATTCTGGCTCAGTGAAGCTTCGGGGTGTGGGTCCTGCATGCACCTTCCATCTTTGGATGTGTGTAGAGCAACTCACTTGTTGACTCTTAGTCACACTAAAAATAGAGTTAGAGTTCAGACAGAGAGCAAAGAGTTCTTCCATCAGTCGCATAACAGTGTATTTTCCAAAAGAGCCCTAGGCGGAAATAAATAACAGCACATCAGTAGATCAAGTTTCATCATGCAGAATACAGTTCCAGCGAGACGGGTAGGAGGAGGGTGCTGCCTTACAACACAGTAGGATAATATACCATGCACACACACACACACACACACACACACACACACACACACACACACACACACACACAGACAGACAGGTAGGCAAGCTGCTACTCTACCTGATAACTGACATTCTGCTGAGTCATAGTCTGTGAGTGTGTTCTTTTACCTGATGGTTACTGTTTTGCCAAGTCATGGTGTGTGAGTGTGTTGGTGTTGCGCTGGCATAGTCATCGTGAGTCATGGGAATACCTTAGATACAGATCAGGTTCCTTCTATGGGATCTCACTATGACAGGCCACTCTGAACATGAGGCACTGCAAGTATTTGTGACATACTAACAGAGGAATTCTTTACTAATAAGATTCTTTCTCTCTCTCTTTCTCTCGCTCTGCCTCTCTGGTATGTGTGTGTGTGTGTGTGTGTGTGTGTGTGTGTGTGTGTGTGTGTGTGTGTGTGTGTGTGTTTATTAATCCCACTGTGTTGTAAGGCTGCAACCTACTGTGTGTGTGTCTGCATGGTATATTTACTCCACTGGGTTGTAAGGCAGCACCCTACTGAGGATGCTCTGATCCCCTAAATCCCAGGGTGACAGGAGGTGGGCTTCTCCAAACAATACACACATCACATTTACACACAGTCACACACACACACACACAGTCACACGGTACCTCACTGCCACTTAGCACCATCTGCCCCATACCACAGGTACCCCTACTGTGTGTGTGTGTGTTTGTGTGTGTGTGTGTGTGTGTGTGTGTGTGTGTGTCTGCATGGAATGTGTATCCTACAGTGTTGTAAGGCAGATCCCTCCTGAGGATGCTCTGATCCCTTTAATCCCAGGGTGTCAGGAGGTGGGCTCTTTTCCAAACATCCACACATTTACACACAGTGTTACACACGCGCACACACACACACACACACACACACACACACACACACACATTTACACACAGTGTTACACACGCACACACACATTTACACACAGTCACACGGTACCTCACTGCCCCTTAGCACTATCTGCCCCATACCACAGTTACCCCATACGTCTAACTGCCCTAGTATCTGACCAAACCCCTTCCTGTCAGCTCCAGATGTGGATTTAATGGAACCTTATTACAACCAGATCAGTTTCCTGACTATACTCGCTGGCAGATCACTTGACTAGTTTAACTAGTAAGATAAGAGAATGCCACCTAACCTGTCTTATACGGCCGTTTAGAAAGAAAAGCATTTGGAAGATAACTCATGAACTCTGACTTGTGGTTGCCAGGGGTAACAGGGGTCAGATCCTCCCTGAGACCTGTCAGCTAACATTCCTCCCATTCCCGGAGTTCTGGAACCTGCTCCATACACCCGTCCGAGAGACCAACACTGATCACCTGCTCCATACACCGTCTGAGAGACCAACACTGATCACCTGCTCCATACACCGTCTGAGAGACCAACACTGATCACCTGCTCCATACACCGTCTGAGAGACCAACACTGATCACCTGCTCCATACACCGTCTGAGAGACCAACACTGATCACCTGCTCCATACACCGTCTGAGAGACCAACACTGATCACCTGTGACCCTACACCGTCTGAGAGACCAACACTGATCACCTGCTCCATACACCGTCTGAGAGACCAACACTGATCACCTGCTCCATACACCGTCTGAGAGACCAACACTGATCACCTGCTCCATACACCGTCTGCGAGACCAACACTGATCACCTGCTCCATACACCGTCTGAGAGACCAACACTGATCACCTGCTCCATACACCCGTCCGAGAGACGAACACTGTTCACCTGTGACCATACACCCGTCCGAGAGACGGACACTGTTCACCTGGGCCCAATTTTAAAGGCAGTACATTATGACCCGTAGGGGGACAGGTAAAGAACAGGGTCAGCTTAGGAGTAAGTCAAGACGAGTCTGAGCTCGAGATGTGGTTAAACAAATCACATAAAAGATGGATGATCTGTGAAAAGTTTAGTGTCTTCAAAACCGTATAAACTGTGGTGTGACCGCACTGTGGTTACTAGCCATGTAAGTTAGTCTCATACATTACATGACCCATACTTGGCCTCACTGAACTGGAAATCAGGCTCACAGCAAGCCATCAAGGGTATTACAATACAGTGGATTCCCGTATCTGGAGGAAGTAACGTGGTCTTCATTTGCAAGTCTGATAGGTGAGCTCAGACTGCAAATGAGCGTGTGTGTGTGTGTGTGTGTGTGTGTGTGTGTGTGTGTGTGTGTATGTGTGTGAATGTGTGTGTGTGTGTGTGTGTGTGTGTGTGTGTGTGTGTGTGTGTGAACGAGCCATACATAAAGGACAAAGGACAGGCTTGTGGGTCTCCCAATGTTCTGTCAGTTAACCACAGAGCTAAGCAAGGATTGACCTCTCTTAGATTACAGGGGACAACGACAGAAACAATGCGATGTGTACAAATTGTACATTCATTTGATTTCTTTTTTGCTTTGCCTTTGTTCTTCTGGCATCTGTGCTAAAGGACATGGGATGCACATAAACTGTTCTTTCATTAGTATTGGTTAACAGCCCGTACTAGAAAGGTTTTTTTTTTCATTTTGTGTACATAGCATGTGGAAAAATGGAAAAATGCAGTTCCTGACCTAGGCCTTGTCCTGATCTTGGATATAGCCTCTGGATCTGGGGCAAACGATGACATCTAGAAATCTCACCATTAAAGTTTAGGTCAAGGTTTTTATCTCAGTGTCAGACAACTCCCCCACTCATAAGTCATAGAATTCCTGGCTAGCACCTTCCTGCTAACATTAGCTTCCATGCTAATAGCGGTCTGGTTTTAAAGCATTTAATGCCTCTCCTTTCCCCCCTTTTTGGATGGAAGCCTCGTCATTAAACCTGTGTTTGTTTGGACCACCATTAGCGATAAGTCTGAGGCGATGCAGGCTAATTGTTTTAATGTTTATCCAGTAAACCCACCACCAGCCAGGAAAAGCACGTTGTTGTAACAGTACAGGAGTTTTAGTTGCCTAAGGAGGTGTTTTGTTTGTGTGCCCTCCGCATACAGACAACCCCCCCCCCCCACTCCCCGACCCCCCCCCCCCCAACTGGGGATAATGTTTCACAGGTGTTTTCCTAGTCTGCACAGGAATCACGCTACACTGAGCTGAGAGGCACAGCCTGACTGTGGTGGTGAAAAGCTCCATGGCAGAAACACTTATAATTTAAGAGACACCATAAAATAAGCTCTGTTCCAGTATAAACATAGAGCATTCCTCAGCTATAAAAGAAAAAATATTATTTATTTCACTGTTAATTCTACTAGCCTGGCTACTACTGCTTCATTAGCTTAATTTGACCAGCTGGACCTCTGATCTAATATGGGCTGTTATTTCAAAATGCATTGCCATAAAAGTGAGTGGCACGTTCCATGACACACAGCCAAACACATCAGGAGATTAGCGACTGCCTGACACATGACTCCAATAATGTGATGACACAAGCACAACTGAAGGACATAACCTCACACAACATTGCTAAACTTTAAGCAGTAATGAGGACACAGAGGACATGGACAATTAGCCAGACAACAATTAACACCACAAATGGTCAAGGCTGTGGTCAGGCACAGGTAAGGCTTGATCCAGCAGCTTCGAGGGCACAGGCAGTTAGATAAGATGACTGATAAAGATGTTCTCCACTCTCACATATCCTCCAGGTGCCCAGTCCAGCCTTATCTCAGGTGTGACACAGGTGCCCTAAAGGAGGGGTCACATCCACTGACACACCTGACACACCCCCACCCCACACCACCACACCACACCACACCCCACCACCCCACTACCACACACCACCACCACACCACCATCTGACACACCACCACCTGACACACCACACCCCCACCCCACCACACCACCACCCCACCTCCTCCCCAGGCCTGGCACGAGCCTCTGCCCATGAGGTGCCCCTGAGGTGCCCATGTGGTGTCCATGAGGTGCCTGGGTTAATGCTTTGCCACTGTCCTTTCAGTCTATGTATCTCATTACAGGCACCGCAGGAGAGGACAGAGTCCTTCTTACAGGAGTAGCAAAACATCTGATTGTTTTCCCCCCGCTGAAGTGGACACTTAGTACCGACCAGCAGCTCTCCACAGCTATGCTTTGTGACTCGGACTGCTGATTAGGCTCTCTGGCAAGGTCTTGACCCAGAATACTTCACATGACAGCTTATGCAACACTGTTTTTTTCCGAACTGCTTAACTATCATAGGCAATATTTGACCAGGAACCGTCTTGTTAGGGAGGCTGCACACTGCCCAGATAGATGCAGATCAAAGACAACTGTTGGATAAGTGTGTGCAATCAGTCTGTGTTGTGTCAGATGGAGTGTTTTCCAGTTTGACCCGTCTTAAGAATGCAACTTATAACTAGCAACTTAAGAATGTTGGGGTTGGTCAGGCAGTGTGCTGCCATCTTTAAAGAGTACCGGTATTCAAACAGCAGCTGACTGTAAAATGGACCCGGCGCTGATTCACACCAGGTCTGTGCCAGATTGGAGCCAGATTGAGTCTGGGGACTTTAGCTTTGTGAGGGGGTAGATGATGATGATGATGATGATGATGATGATTTTGATGGAGTGTGTAGGCGAAGGGGTAGGGGAGTGATAATGTAGACTGGTGTACTAGGGTGGTGAAACAGTGAAATGGAACTGAAACACTGGAGTCTGTGCAGTTGTGGGACATAAGTACTAAAGCTTTCAAAGCATCACAGCTGTTCTGCAAAGTGTGAAATTAAAAGTGCACTTGGAACCATTAAAGGTTCTTTTAAAAGCCTCTAAGGTTCCATACACTGTTGAATCTGTCAGGGTTCTAACATGGCTGAAAGGCCAAGCACTGATCTAGTCTTAGCTATTGAACTGATCTAGTCCATCTCTGGAATGGTTCTAGTCCATGTCTGGAATGGTTCTAGTCCATCTCTGGAAAGGTTCTAGTCCAGCTCTGGAATGGTTCTAGTCCAGCTCTGGAATGGTTCTAGTCCAGCTCTGGAATGGTTCTAGTCCAGCTCTGGAATGGTGTGAGAGGGGCTGGGGGTAGAGATAGGTGTGTGTGTGTGTGTGTGTGTGTGTGTGTGTGTGTGTGTGTGTGTGTGTGTGTGTGTGTGTGTGTGTGTGTGTGTGTGTGTGTGTGTGTGTGTGTGTGTGTGTGAGAGAGAGAGGGGCTGGGGGAAGAGATAGGGGTGTCTCCTCTCACCTTTCGACTCCTACCATCGTGTCCAGTCTCCAAGCACTGCATAAAAATAACCTTTGGCTGGACCTTCTCTCCATCCTCCCCCTTCCTCTGTCCCTCTCTCTCTCTCTCTCTCTCTCTCTCTCTCGCTCTCTCTCTCTCTCTCTCTCTCTCTCTCTCCCTCGCTCTCTCTCTATCTCCACCCTTCCTCTTCCTCTTGCTCTCTCCGCCACTCCCTTCCCCTCTCTTTCTGTCTCTCTCTCTGTCTTTCTCTCTCTCTTCTCTCGCTGTCTCGCCACCCTTTCTTTTCTTCTCGCTCCCTCCCCCTATCTCGTCTCCCCCCTCTCTTCTCTCTCTCTTCTCTCTCTGTCTCTCTCTCCACCCTTCCTCTCTCTCTCCCTCCCTCCACCTCTCTCTTTTCTCTCTCTCTCTGCTGACTGGCTAGGTTACCTGTTGAAGGTCATGCTCTGTCTCATTTTATTCCCAAGCGGGCTTAGCCTTGGAACATCCTGCCAGTGTATCCATGGTGATGTACGTCAGCTTTTGTATAAAATTCATTATGTAGCAGTCTGTCTGGGTGTGTGTGTGTGTGTGTGTGTGTGTGTGTGTGTGTGTGTGTGTGTGTGTGTGTGTGTGTGTGTGTGTGTGTGTGAGCTGTGTGTGTGTGTGTGTGTGTGTGTGTGTGTGTATGAGCTGTGTGTGTGTGTGTGTGTGTGTGTGTGTGTGTGCGCGCAGGCGTGATACTGTGTTTGATCTATACTGTGAACTGGGCCAGTCAATACCTCCAGGATAAAATCAATACATTTAGAATGAAATGATTTGTACACAATTGTGTACACACACATTTGTAGAAGAAGCTGGATAGGCACTAGCAAGGTCATTTGACATTCTTGCCTTGAGGTGTGACAGCAGCACGCTCACACTTGCTCAAACACACACACACACACACACACACACACACACACACACACACACACACACACACACACACACACACATGCTTTGATCACATATGTTACCACACAGAACACGTCGTTCCTTTGCAGGCTGAGAATTCCATCTGAACACCTTTGACACTAGCATGTGAATCACTCTCACACACACCTAACACACACACACAGAGACACACACACACACACTAGCATGTGAATCATGTGAGAGACCAGCCATTCTGTTCTCTCTATAAGAGGAGGAGAATGCAGACACTCTCTCTCACACTCACACACACACACACCAGAGTCATCCCATCGTGCTAAAACGTCAGACACTCTCAAACACACCTAACACACACACACACACACACCACAGTCATCCCTTCATGCTAAAACGTCAGACACTCTCACACACACCTAACACACACACACACACACACACACACTAACACAGGCAAACAATATTTAACATGTGAAGTAGAACCAACACCAAAACAAAAAAATGCATACTAATAACACACTAAGTCATGTGTCCATATTAAACACTTCCTTTACATACGTAGATGTGTCCCTGCGTTTATATTAAACACTTCCCTTTACATCAATGTGAGTGTGTGTTCAAATGTTAAAGTCTCTTGCATAAACGTGAGTGTATGGTCAGTGTGTGTGTGTGTGTGTGTGTATGTGTGTGTGTGAATGTGTGTGTGTGTGAGTGTGTGTGTTTGAGTGTAAGTGTCTGTGGGAGAGAGTGTGTGAGTGTGTGTGTTTAAGTGTGAGAGTGTGTGTGTGAATGTGTGTGTGTGAGAGTGTGAGTGTGTGTTTGTTTGAGTGTAAGAGTGTGTGGAAGAGAGTGTGTGAGTGTGTGTGTGAGAGTGTGAGAGTGTGAGTGTTTTAGTGGGAGAGTGTGTGAGTTTAAGTGTGAGCGTGAGTGTGTGTGTGTGTGTGTGTGTGTGTGTGTGTGTGTGTGTATGCTCATATGTAAAGGTTTGCACCAGTGCCCTCAGCATGTCTCCAGGGAATGGGCTCAAAACAACACGCAGACCGGGAGGCAGCTGATTGGTGGAGACGAAC
>NC_137928.1:6646560-6651560 GCF_963457725.1 Sprattus sprattus
CACCAGCTATATGTACTCTTTTAAAACCCATTTCATCAGCTATATGTACTCTTTAAAACCCATTTCATCAGCTATATGTACTCTTTAAAACCCATTTCATCAGCTATATGTACTCTTTTAAAACCCATTTCATCAGCTATATGTACTCTTTAAAACCCATTTCACCAGCTATATGTACTCTTTAAAACCCATTTCACCAGCTATATGTACTCTTTTAAAACCCATTTCATCAGCTATATGTACTCTTTAAAACCCATTTCATCAGCTATATGTACTCTTTAAAACCCATTTCATCAGCTATATGTACTCTTTAAAACCCATTTCATCAGCTATATGTACTCTTTAAAACCCATTTCACCAGCTATATGTATACTCTTTTAAAACCCATTTCACCAGCTATATGTACTCTTTAAAACCCATTTCACCAGCTATATGTACTCTTTTAAAACCCATTTCATCAGCTATATGTACTCTTTAAAACCCATTTCATCAGCTATATGTACTCTTTAAAACCCATTTCATCAGCTATATGTACTCTTTTAAAACCCATTTCATCAGCTATATGTACTCTTTAAAACCCATTTCACCAGCTATATGTACTCTTTAAAACCCATTTCACCAGCTATATGTACTCTTTTAAAACCCATTTCATCAGCTATATGTACTCTTTAAAACCCATTTCATCAGCTATATGTGCTCTTTAAAACCCATTTCATCAGCTATATGTACTCTTTAAAACCCATTTCATCAGCTATATGTACTCTTTTAAAACCCATTTCATCAGCTATATGTACTCTTTTAAAACCCATTTCATCAGCTATATGTACTCTTTAAAACCCATTTCATCAGCTATATGTACTCTTTTCTATGGCCCACTCTCTTGGTGGTTGGTGCTATGGTGCTTTTGTGTACACGCTTACGGCTGCATCTGCACAATATTAAAAATTATGACTTTCTGCCGCATCAAATCTCTTGCCCAAACCCATGCAGTGGACTCTGATACTGACCCAGCCCTGATATGGATCAGTTCCGGGGTGTAGAAGCCAGTCAGCTCTCTCTTGATCTGAATTAGCAGTCGCCACTAAACTAGGACATTTCAGCGTTAGCTTTTTACCTACAAACCCTTCATTAGAATGATTGTGCATTAGGCTTAAACTTCTGATGAACCTGCTCAGATCCTATTACATATAAAGCCCTACATCCATCAGAACACACACTCACACACACACACACACACACACACACACACACAAACACACACACACACACAGACACACACAGACACACACACACACACACACACACACACACACACACACACACACACACACACACACACACACACACACACACACACAGCCTCAGGCTACAGGCTAAAGATTACCACGTGAATGAACCCATTTTCACCATCTGACAAATGCAAGTCTTTTGTTGTACCTAAAGATGAATTAACAGCTATTAACTTCGGCACAAACATGGGCATTGTTCTAAAACCACTATACTGAAACAGGGTATAACATGTATAACACAATGATTATGGTAAAATTTTAATTTTGCCACAATGAAATTACTGTTTGGTGTCTTGAGACCTATGGGTGAAAGGCACGGCTTGTTATAAGGCCTGGAAACTGAATAAAGAAATATAGACTGATACATACAAAACACCTTTATGAGGCAAAAACATACTCTTAAATCCAGAGACAAAAACATATATTCATCTAAATTCATTTAAAGAACCAACAATCAGTTGACTTATTTTATGGTTTTAGGAATAAAATGTCATGCGGTCGTGACGTGACGTATAATTTTAGTGACCTGTGGTTTGTGCTTTTCCACTCTGGATATGTAAGATGTGGTGAGATATGTGAGGGACATTTCCGTAACAAATGTAACCTTTATTTCTCTGTGTGTAGTCACAGAAGGTCATATTTTATTATATTTTATTTTTAGGACATGACCACAGTGTTGCAAGCTGTCTCCTTTATGCCTGCAGGCATTCCTGCTTGAACTGCGTAGATTCGTATAAGATAAAGATCATACATCACATGTGTGAGAACCGGAACCGTTCGGGCTTCAGATTGCTTCTGGAAGGTTCTAGAATCAGAGTGCACCTGCTTGTTCTCTCGCAGTCCACCCTCCTCCACATGTGAATTGTGACATCACTGATCAGAGTGCAGGCTGATTGGCCAGAGGGGTGTCACAATGTGTCACCTTTCTTGCATACCGACCAACACTATGATTTAGCTTGTCTCTGGTCATCCTGTAGTCATTTACACAGTAGGTTAACCCCTAAGGCATGTCAGAGCCTGTGCTGTTTATATTTAAAAAGGGTGTGTGAGGAGAAAACTAAATGGCACTACAATCAATGATTCTATCAATGCTCTCCTGTCCCCAAGGAGAGTATATATCAATTTGGGTTGCCATAACAACACGTGTGTCACTGTAGTGACTAGCACCTCCCCCTAACACCACCTCTCCCTACATAAAACAAACATGTGCTCATATCTAATGGCTTCAAAGACAAAAGACAGGTTATAGAACCTGATCCTTCTACTGGTTAAGATATGCATGCAATGTTTGTAATGTTGGTCAAGACTTTATACATAAACAAACACACACACACACACACACACACACACACACACACACACACACACACACACACACACACACACACACACACACACACACACACACACACACACACACACACACACACACACACATTCTACCTCTGTGTCTCATTGCCTGAGGTCAGTCTCCCACACTTGCTTTCTCTTGAATCAATTCCAGTTGTCTGTCTGTCTGCCTGTCTGGTGGCTCTCCCTGTTTGAAGCCAAAGGAAGTACGGGTATTACAGTCAATTTCACTCTGGCATAGAACTCTCATAATACTGGGGATCAAAGGAGGTTTTAGGGGGGGGAAATGCATTTAATGAAATAGTTTTATGTGCTTCAGCTAGCTTATGTTAGCTCAAGGACTTAATAGGAAATGAAAGGAATACATATAGACATATCCCCTTCCACGAGAAAGATAAGCTTTCCAGGTAGAATGTAGTAAACAATGCAATGAACACAAACAAATACTCACATTTCCAACCATACTGGAAGTCTTGAATGATACATCAGCTATTTCTGTTAATGCTTTAACATCTTTACAACTCCTTTGTTTCGAGGAACTCAAACACAAGAGTGTGTATAGGGTTTAAAGGGTTATAAACATCAAGCAAGTGCAACATAAGACAAAGCGGGACGGCAAATTAACCGTGATTTGGGTTTATGCATAGAATCTACGCAGAGTAGACACACATGGCCTACGCCATTTTGAGCATTTATACTTGTAAGCTTGTGTGTCTGAATTTCAGAGCTATGCAGACACACAAGCGTACAAGTACCTATAAATGCTCAAAATGGCGCAGGCCACGTGTGTCTACTCTGCGTAGATTCTATGCATAAACCCAAATCACGGTTTATTTGCCATCCCGCTTTGTCTTATGTTGCACTTGCTTGATGCTTGACTGTGTAAGGACAGTTGTTAAGTAACTAGTTTGTCATAATGTCAAAGTCAGCACATTTCAAGAGATTTCGTTAGTTTTAGCCGCTAGCATATCGTTAGCGAATAGCAATTGATCAGGAATGCTTCTTTAATGGCTGTGGAAACTATTGAGTTGACACTTTTGTGCTGGGGAGTGTGGGATTAACTGTCTAGTGCCAAGGACGGACCACAGAAATGATAACAAGCACTGTGGACCTCAAACCCTATACACAACTCTTGTGTTTGAGTTCCTCGAAACAAAGGAGTTCTAAAGATGTTAAAGCATTAACAGAAATAGCTGATGTATCATTCAAGATATAGGCCTGTGTTATAAAGAGCCAATCACATTGTTCGAAACAGCATAACTGACATTTCCCCTCACCTGAACATTTAGTTTATTTCCACCGTTACCAAAGCAACAGCTGCGCCAAGAAATTTAGTTTATTCATAGTGAGCAAGACAAACATGAAGAATAAAGTATTTTATAGTCTTTTTTAGAGTGATTTGGGTAATACTGTTCATACTGTTTATGTAAGGTTGAAACATGGATTCATGTGATGTACTTTAAATGTCTGTTTGACCATCCTGTGTGGCATTCTGTCCCCATTCATTTAGATGATCTTGTTTGCCCAAAATAAATTGCCTGGACGAGCCTACAAGGACTTTTATACAGGGGCAATTCATAGTGCAGTGACTGGTTTATCAACGCACCCCAAATGGTGACCAATCACAGTTGTTGAGGTTAGCGTCGGCTTAACATATTGTTACATTTCTGGTGAGGCACTTCATACTACAGGTGCAGAAGCATAAATCGGCCATGACGCTCTACTAACAATATTCTCTTCACTAAACAATGTTTTTGGACATTTGGGGACAAGGCCATCTGAGTTCCAGGTAGGCCTACACCCTGAAAGAGTGACAAAAATCACTGGCAAAAAGGGTGAAAAAAAGTATTTAGGAACAGGTAGATTAAAGTAGGCCTACTTATTTTTCTCATTTGAGGAGTTTTAACTCATCAGCTGTTGACAGACGTCTCAGACTCATGATAAGCCTTTGAGGTGTTGCTTATGTGGGAATGAGGTGCTAATATTCACCTGTAACTGCTTAGCAACAGATGAACACCATGGATTTCCCTAGGGATTTGTCAGTCATGCTTTGCTCTTAGCTTTGCATTGTCACTACATGGCTGTGCAGTACTCGCCTAGGGCTAGCCTCTATGTGAATGTCAATAACTCGGTTTCCATATTATTTTTTTACTGCAAATTCTGACCATTCGCACAGGACATCGAGCGGAAACTATTTGAAGTAAAAGAAGAAATGGACCTGCTAGAGGGGGAAGGATGTCCTCCTGAGTCACACAAGGTCTGATGCGACCAAGGTTGATGGAAACAAGATTATTCACATAAATCCACATTTGTTGCAAGTTTATAAGTAGTTGCTGTTAAAGTTGCCCTTAACGGCCCTCA
>NC_137928.1:6656560-6699060 GCF_963457725.1 Sprattus sprattus
CTTAATAGATTAGTTTTAACATGGATCTCAGAAAGATGGGAATTCTGGTCTCTTTGGGCTGCAGCACCGTGGAATATGGCAAAAACGGCTGTGGCAATGTCCTGGCTGACACTATTTATAGAAGACACCAGTTGATAAAAAGCAAGAGGGGTATTCGTCTTAACAGATTTTAGGCTTCCAAAAGAAATGACCCTGGGTCAGCCTACCTAACGGGTAGCAATATAGCATTAAAAGGACAGGGACTAAGGCTGAGCTCCTCAATTGACGGGAGTCAGATTAATTAAGTTTACCAAGACAATGACATTGCAATAATAGTCAAATTCAAAGACGAACACACACATACCTTTGTTCACTCACAGTTCCGTCATTGGTTTTAAAAGTGGTTCCTTACACATGTGTGCGATGAGCTTTTGCGTGTGCATTGAGGTGCATCTAATTGTGTGTGTATATATGTGCGCTTGCATGTGTGTGTGTGTGTACACTTTTGCGTGTGTTTCTGTGTGTGTGTGTGTGCATGCATGTGCGTGTGTGCACACGTACACAATGCATTGATCTGAGATAGAATTACCCAGCTCCCTTGAGACACACTGACGCAGACACACTCTTGTCGTCATGGTTGCGGTGACGTGGTACACCTGTGGGATAGACACTGAATTCCAACCAGGAGGAAACTCTCGTCCAATCACATCCGTGGATCTCTCTTGTCGTACATGAGAACAAAACTGGCTTGAAGCGCAAAATAGTCTCTCCTTCTCCTCCTCCCTCTCTCCTTCTCCTCCTCCGTCTCTCCTTCTCCTCCTCCCTCTCTCCTTCTCTCTCTCCTCCCTCTCTCCTTCTCTTTCCCTCCCTCTCTCCTTCTTTTTCCCTCCCTCTCTCCTTCTCTTACTCCCTCTCTCCTCTTTCCCTCACTCACTCCTTCACCCTCTCCTTCTCCTCCTCCCTCTCTCCCTCCCTCTCTCTCCTCCTCTTTCCCTCCCTATCTCCTTCTCCTCCTCCCTCTCTCCTTCTCTTTCCCTCCGTCTCTCCTTCTCTTTGCCTCCCTCTCTCCTTCTTTTACTCCCTCTCTCCTCTTTCCCTCACTCTCTCCTTCGCCCTCTCCTTCTCCTCCTCCCTTTCTCCTTCTCTCTCTCCCTCTCTCTCCTTCTCCCTTTCTCCCCCCTCTTCCCCTCAGAAGACTACATGTGAAACAAGCATTATCCTCATTACAAAATGGGTTTCCCAGTAACCCGAAGACAGCTGTCTGATCATCAACTTGCTTATGCTTGTAGAGACACACACACACACACACACACACACACACACACACAGCACCTTGCTTATGCTTGTAGTGTAATTGTTGAGATCCAGGTGTTTGTCTTATGAGATGTCATAGTGTGTGTCGGTACCTTCTTCTGTGATATATGAATCATTAGTAGATAAAGAAAGACCTGTACATTAATATAAGGTGTTGCTATTAAACAATTAGACCAATGCTGTAATTCAGTTTCGATGAAGAAAACTTCTCTTATAAATTCTTAATAACAACTCTAAATCATTTCATAGCCACACCTCGTAATGTAAACACTTAGTAAACAGCAATAGTAAACAGTAATAGTAAACAATAATAATAAACAACAATAGAAAACACTTAGTAAACAATAATACTAAACACTAAGTAAACAATAACAGTAAACACTTAGTAAACAGTAATAGTAAAACCTACTGTGTATGGCTACAGGTGGCAATCAGTCAGCAGCATGTCAGCAGTTTTCTATAGATTTATAGTATAGATTTCGTATATATATATAGAATAGTTGTATAGATTTATTTTTTCTTCACAGCTATTGATCAGAGCCTGTTGGATTCCTTGAACACGCAGGACCCACAGACATCAGACACTCCCTGCTCTCTCTTCCTTACCAATGACAAGAAAGAGAGGAACTGATCTGGAAGGAGAGCGAGAGGGAACAGACAAGGCCAGAGGACATTCTGCTTTCCAGGCATCCAGAAGAACAACAAGAGGCCAGAACACATCGAGGGATTGTTCAGTGAGGTCACTATGTGTCTTTAGCAGCTATTACAGTAATGAATGCAAACACATGCACACACACACACACACACCCACACATGAATATGCACACACTCACACATGCATAGGCATACGCACGCGCACACACACACACACACACACACACACACACACACGCACACACACACAGACACACACTCACACACACATACAGTAAAATCATTTTCAATAAAAAAAACAATTTAAAAAAAGAGTTTGTACCGAAAGAAATGTCTTTGTGGATTCATTGTTCCCAATCAAGTGAACTGACCCATGGCCCTGTTATCTATCTGTCCTGAGGCTCTGATCAGTGTGAACAATTTGGACTCTTCCAACGGGGGAAGAGTTGGTTAGTTGGGTTTCGAGCTTTGATGACTTCTTGAGTTAACGATATTTAATGCCAGAGCTTTCTAAATGAGCACATGGTCAGCCGGTGATATTTGAATTTGTGTGTAGAGTTTTTGTTACGCCCGGCTCGTGGGGCAGTAGCATAAAAAGGTCGACACAGGAAAAGGTGTATCTTTAAACCAAAACGGCGATTTATTTAACACAAGTCAGTCAAACGGAAAGTCTAGGGTTTTTTGTCTATGCGTGGATGCGTTGGTCAAAAGGTGTGTGTGTGTGTGTGTGTGTGTGTGTGTGTGTAAGTGGCGGAAGCTGAGAGGGCCTCTTCCATTGGGTGTAACAGGCTTTATATCCACATCTGGCGCCAGGTGTGGATAATCACTGCTGATTAGAAGATTGTTGGTCCTTAGCCTGCTGCCTCCATCTGGCCGGTATAGGGACTGCAGGCAAGGTGCGCAAGGGCACAGGGGGTCGTAACAGTTTTGAACAAAAAGTTCAACAAATCTGAATCATGTGTGAAAACAGGGGAATAGTGTTTATGGGAAATGGGTCTGTCTCTTGGTAGTTCGGAAATTAGTTATCATTTACTTACTTACTGTGTGTGTGTGTGTGTGTGTGTGTGGGTGGGTGTGTGTGTGTGGGTGTGTGTGTGTGGGGGGGTTCTCTGTACTCTCTGAAAGGTCATTGGTGGTAGTTCCATGTGTCATAAAGGGATGATGTTGCATCAGACCTCCCTGTGTGTGTGTGTGTGTGCATGTGTGTGTGTTTGGGTGTGTGGATCTGTGTGACACATTCTATTTGTCTGTCTATCTGTCTCTACGTGTGTGTGTGTGTGTGTGTATATGTATATCTGTGCTTCCTCTTACTCTGTGGGGTGTGTGTGAGATTAACCGCCACATTTCCTGTCCTGCAATAAAGAGTGATGTTGCATCAGATCATATCTTCCATTGTGTGTTTTGCCTGTGTGCACTCAGAATTACCCCCCCCCCCACACACACACACACACAAGACACACACACACAACACACACACACACACACACAAACAAGTAAACACCCATCAGGTCAAGTAAAAGTGTTTATTGTCGCATACACCAAATTTCTTCAGCGCAGCGAAATTCTTACGACTTGACAGCCAACATCTACACAATATTGCACTAATGTGCGATTATGCGATTATGCATAGAACTACACACACAGTGTACACAAGGTGTTGGCGCATGCTTGTGTCCACAAATCATGATGACCATCAAACAAAGTCAGCCACATCAAAAGTCACAGTTTTGCAGCATGTGAACAGAACTACAGTTTCTACAGGTCTCTTACCGTTGCCATGGCAGTATCTACAGATAGTTAGTGCACAACAGCTAGTATAGCATACTGCTAACTGTTAGCGTACTACAGCTAGTATACTTCTAACTGTTAGCGTGCTACAGCTAGTATACTTCTAACTGTTAGCGTGCTACAGCTAGTATACTGCTAACTGTTAGTGTACTTCAGCTAGTATACTGCTAACTGTTAGTGTACTACAGCTAGTATACTGCTGACTGTTAGTGTACTTCAGCTAGTATACTGCTAAATGTTAGTGTGCTACAGCTAGTATACTGTTAACTGTTAGCATACCACAGCTGAAACAGCCTAAACTGCCTGATAAAGTCCTCTGGAAGACTTACTGTTTCTCACCCTCTGTTTCCAAACCCACCCACGCTCAACACATTCCACTGCAAACTGGGCTCCGCAGACAGAGCAGGAGTTCTTCACACGGTTTACAGTAAGGGCTTTTATCAGTCAGTCAGAAACAACATCTCCCACTGCCGGGTTTGATGATGTGAAGCTTTAGTGAATGATGATCCTGTGGAATGAAGCCTGATCCTGGACACAGGGGGCTCTTTACTGTCCCCTTCCTGCAGAGGGAAGTGTGGGTTTTAAGAGTTTGTGCGTGGGAAGAGATGATGAAGGGAAATAGGGATATTAATGTGTGTGTGTGTGTGTGTGTGCGTGTGTGTGTGTGGGTTTGTGTGTGTGTGTGTGTGTGTAAGTGTGCGCATATCTGTATGAGGTGCTTTGTCCGTTTGGATGGGTGTGTGTGTGTGGGGGGGGGGCAACAATGTATGTAGGGGCATCTGTGTGTGTGTGTGTGTGTGTATGAATGTGTGTGCATGTTAAAGGAGGAGGAACTGTAAATATGTGAACAGCTGCAGATTAGAAAGAGCACACAAGCCAACACGCCGACTCACACAGACACGGCACACATGCAAGGTTTCCTGTCTATCTACTGTGAGTGGAGAGTGTTTACACATTTGTAGAATATGCATTTGATGAAGTCGATCCATATGAATGAAAAACACAAACACAAATAAAGAAGATAGGAAGAAGTAGGCTGAGGTCCCCTGCAGTGTTTCCCACACAGCAAACTAGCCACATTTCCCCCTCTCTTCACTCTTAGGTCATACACTTCTTTAGATAGGACTCCATGGCTACTAAACTCCATACCCTCCTTAACCATGAGACTGCCAAGGCTAGAGGTGTCTACTGAGAGCTGCGGGGGAATGCAAGCAGGACGATCAGTAGAGCTACAGTGACCTCTCCTGACCAATGGCAGCTGATACCAGCACTGAGAAATTGCTCTCCCGCATTTTCTGACTCCATTAAAAGTGGAAAAAGTGAAATAAATGAAACATCTGAGATTATAGTGGTAGTCATGCTGGTTGATGTCTCTGTCTGACCTTCACTCATCTGGGTCTGGAGAGTCAGACTATGGAACAAGAGTCGGGTCATACGAGACAAAGAATACAGAGTTCCTTAGAGACAGAGCCATAGCATGGCCTGGACCAGGTAAGCACAGTAAGTTGGAGTACAGTTTCCTTGGACGTACCATTACGCATGGATGAACTGAGGGGGACAGACGCCATCGCAGTGTCACTCCAGTTAGATGTAAGATGTATGGTTATTGGGTGTTATTGGTGGCCAAGCAGCGTAGGGGGTCTATCTATTATTATTATTCCTATTACACATCATCTTCTTCTGCCTTCTGCCTGTCTATGGCAGCCCCTAGAACCGCATGGTCAAAAGTCGTGAAACCAGTCCCATCAATTTCACCAAGTTTCATGTCTCCCACACTCCAACCCTCTAGCGCCACCAATGGGTCAAAGTTGAAGATGTGTTTACACACGTTACTTTAGAACCATATGCCACATTTTCCAAAATGAGGTATCGTTGGATTCCCTTAGATCAAGACGAGTCCAACGCACTATATGGCAGCATACCCAGTTATAAAGATTCTCCGCTATTTTCAATGTTAAGGAAAGGCGTTTTTTCGCTACTCCTCCTACAATTCATGTCGAATCTTCTTCAAATTTCCCACACATCATCTTGAGACCAAGCCTCACAAAAGTTATCCCCTGGCGTTTTGATTTTCGCAACCGTTTGTTAGTCAAATTGATGTGGCCGAATTGATGTGACCGCCATTTTGAATGAATGAATATAACGTTTTTGGTGAATATAAAATACTCAAATATTAAACTTGGTCCAAATCTGATAACTATTGCCACAGGAAAACTGCTAATAGTTTTATACAGTAACTGAAATCGTTACATCCCAGCAACGAACATAGCTCACTTGGTTAGTGAGATGCTGATTGGTGTCCTGTCGTTAGCTTCCTCATCGGTTCGAATCCATCCTCTGCGAAGTATACCGAAAGCTTCTATTAAGTGTACTGAAGGCTTCTTCTGGGGTATCTTACCTGCTTGGCTACCACATCGTTGATTGCAACTATATTTTATCAGTGTTACAAATTGAAAGAATATTACTTTTATCTATGAAGTCCATCATCCAATAATTATATAATGTATGTTCCAGTTGTGGGTGTGGTAAAATTTCAGGTTCCAGAACCTGTAAGGCGACTATTTACACTTCCTCTTGAACAGTCGTTTACGTTTTAGAGACGCTGTTCATACAAGACTTGCAAACGGAATTAAACAAACTTCTATTTGGTTAACTTGAACAGGATGTCTAGAAGCAAGCAGGACGACCCGCCGTCGAAACCAAATCCAAAACATAGATTGTCTGGCATCCAGCCACATCATGGAAACATTGAGAATCTATTAATTTCATCTTTGCCCAAAACCGAAGGAAACCCAAGTTTACGATGGTTGATTCTTGATGGGCGAAGACTTGCACTAAGGTGAGCAACAAAAGACTGACAATAATAGACAGAAAATAATAGTGACTTTTGAAGTGAGAAACAGTGCCTTGCACGTTATTCCATCACACCTCTTTCTCTGATTATGTCTAATCTAGTCATGGCTTTGGTGAGATTTACTCCTATCATGGCATCGCCCTGGCTGTCCAGTATCTATGGAACAAGGGTCATAGAAAACTAATTGTCTGTGTCCCAGAGATGATGAAGATGCATCAACATTCACCCGATCGTGGTAAGTGCTGTAAAATGGTTGAAAGTTCATCATCAAGTAATTCATAGGCAGCCATCTTCCATGAAAGCCTTGTGTCTGTGATTTGTCACAGTGATAACCCATTCTTTGTATGGTTGGCCAACAATAGAAATGGGATCATACAAGCTTCTGTATTTTCTCTCCTAACAAGACCAACACTCTCGCAGTTAAGAGGGAAGTAGACTTTCATGAAATGACCAGTGGTGGGTAGTAACGCGTTACAAGGAACGCAAATGAGTAAAAAAGTAAATGTTTCGGGTAACGAGTACTTTTTGCGTTCCTTTATAAAATCTGCACTTTTACTCTTACTCGAGTAAATATTTGAACTAGAATTCTACTCTTTACTCATTTCCATTTCCATGGTGCTATCATTAAAATGAGTATTGTGATAAAAGTATATCTTTGTTTACTGGAATACAAGCGCACGGCAACCAGAGAGGGTAAAAACGGAGAGGTCAGTTAGCTATGCGTTATCGACGCGCCCTACACATGTTGCAACATTGTTGTCATTTCATAGCGTTCAAAAGCTCCACTTCGAACCTTCGCAAACATGTTTAGGCAAGGCAAGGCAAGGCAAGGCAAGGCAAATTTATTTATATAGCACATTTCGTACATTTAATGCAATTCAATGTGCTTTACAGAAACAAAGATAGAATTTAAATTGAAACACAGTCAAAGAAACTTAAATAAAAATAAAAATAAAAACACAATGAAAATAAATAAATAAATAAAACATTAAAAATCAATAAATTGCAGGTAAGAGACATTATGATTAGCACTAAGAAGCAGCATACCGTAATAAATAGAGAATTTCACATATAGGCTAAAGAGAATAGGTTCGTTTTTAATCTTGTCTTGAAACTGTATATGGTGGGGGCAGTTTTGATGTGGTCTGGTAGAAGATTCCAAAGTTTTACTGCATAATAATTGAAGGCTGCTTGACCTTGTTTAGTTTTAACAGTAGGGGCCGCCAACAAGATTCTATCCTGGGATCGGAGGGGTCTGGGAGGTACATACGGCTGGAGCATGTCCTTAAAATATAAAGGTCCAAACCCATGCATGGACTTAAAAACAAGAAGCATCACTTTAAAATCAATTCTGTGGCTAACTGGAAGCCAGTGAAGATATTTCAGTATTGGAGTTATATGTTCTGTTCTCCTGGTTTTGGTAAGAACTCTAGCAGCCGCATTTTGTATTAGCTGGAGCTTTTTAATATGCTTTTTGGGGAGTCCAGTGAAAAGACTATTACAATAGTCAATTCTGCTGGAAATGAATGCATGGACAAGTTTTTCAAGATCAGCCTGTGACATGAAACCTCTTAGTTTTGAAATGTTTTTTAAATGGTAAAAGGCTGATTTAGAGATGAATTTTATATGTTGATTGAATGACAGGTCACTATCTAGAATGACACCCAAATTTTTAACAATGGCCTTTGGTTTTAGTCCTTTGGTGTTAAGAAATTCACTGACCTGGTGTCTGTCGCTTACTTTTCCAAAGACAATAACTTCTGTTTTGTCACTATTAAGTTGAAGAAAATTAAGACACATCCAGTTATTGACCTGATCTATGCACAGATTAAGTGATTCTAGCGGGCTAAGGTCATTGGGAGAAATTGCTAAGTATAATTGAGTGTCGTCAGCATAGCTATGGTATGAAATCTGATGTTGTTTGATAATTTGCCCGAGTGGGAGCATATACAAATTGAACAACAGGGGGCCTAGGATCGATCCTTGGGGAACACCACAGTTTAAGGGGATGGATGAGGAAGTGTAATTGCCAATACTGACATAGAAACTTCTGTCTTTGAGGTAGGATTTGAGCCAGTCAATCACTGTGCCCCTCAGACCAACCAGGTGCTCAAGCCTGTGGAGCAGTATTGCATGATCAACTGTGTCAAATGCAGCACTTAAGTCTAATAAGACCAGAGCAGTTGTTTTCCCACAGTCAGTACTTAGCCTTATATCATTGAGTACCTTAACAAGGGTGGTTTCTGTGCTGTGATAGGTTCGGAAACCAGACTGAAATGGGTCTAGACATGAATTATCAGTTAAAAAATCGTTAGTTGGTTAAAAACTATCCTTTCAATGATTTTGCTAATGAAAGGCAAGTTAGATATGGGCCTGTAGTTGTTATATACAGAGGTATCCAGATTCCTTTTTTTAATAAGGGGTTTAATGTTTGGGTAAGTTGCATTTGTTTTATCTGTACTGCAGCTAGTCCTGGAGATAAATGTTACATCCTTTAACATTTTACAAACTCACATCCTATGCATAAGGCGCAGTGTACATCAAACTCTTGCACATAAAACCAAAGAGTATAGGGGTACTTCTATAGTCTATGATAAAACTCTATACTGCTAAGACGTTTCAATTACGTTAACGTTAGGGCTACATTGGCTGCAGTAGTCACGTTAGAATGTAAGCAGCTAGCGTAACGACTAGATGGCTACCGTTAAAGTTAGCAGTTTGTTTGACTGACTGACATAGTTGCCAGCTAACGTCCGAATGCACGTTTGCTATAATATGCAAGGGCACAAACAAGTAGGCTATAGCCTAGGCTACAGTATGTTAAAATTATTTATCACATCAATAGCGCTGGTATGGTTCATAAAAAAACGGTCTTGATTCTTTGCGTGTGTGTGTATAGTAGATCTCTGGAGTATGTAGTCTAGTCTTGTCTGGTTGGCTCAGCTTTAAGTGTGCTTGTAATAAGGTTTAATGAAAATAAAACTAATGTATGTGTGATCTATGAGATGTGTAATGAAAAAAAAAATACATGATACAATGAAGCAACTTGTGAAGAAATGTTTCAAGAGTGCATTTCTCTCTGAATACTCACGTTGTATATTCCATTGATCCAAACATTCCAACACAAAAAAAGTAACTTGTAATTTGAGTAACTTTTAAACAGAGTACTTTTTTACTCTTACTCGAGTAAGTTTTCCAATTGGAATATTTACTTTTACTCAAGTCGATTTTGAAGGAGGTAATTGTACTTTTACTTGAGTACCAATTTCCAGTACTCTACCCACCACTGGAAATGACTACCAACTTCCCTTCTGCAGATGGAAATTAGCACCTGCCAAATGCAAATTTCTTTTTTGGGGAATACAACTAGGCCTACTGATAAAATGATCGACTAATCAAATGAGTTTAGTTTGTTTTATGCTTCACCAAGTCAGAGCTGATTAGATGAACTGTATTTTAAGGCAGGAAACTGTCACCTTTTAGATAAAGTACACGGTTATGAATAGACAGCGAAAATTACACATATATGAAAAATAACATCCTCGTAGAACAGCTGTAGATTCACAAGACATTTGAGATATTATTTCAAATATCGTGATTGATTGATTGAGCGCTGAGAGACGTGTCCACAACGGCAAAACGATTATACTTTGGAGACACAAATGCGCACGGAGGCCAAAGCATCAGCTTTGCACGAATGCAGACGTTTTAGACTATACTTCAGCCCTTACTGGACTTCTAAATTACTGAAGCTTGATTGTTGCTCCAAAAAAATAGCATCTACCAAATTTATGATTGTTAATATAAAAGTAATAAATATTGTGCAGATTGTGATTTTTGATGACAAAACAGAAATACCTCTAGACCTACAGTGATCTAGACCTACAGTGAAATACAATAGCTGACCATTGCTCTTGTTTCTTCTGTGAATGTAAATACAGCCGCGGAAAAAATTAAGAGACCACTTCAAGATTATCAGTTTCTCTGGTTTTACTATTTATTGGTATGTGTTAAAGTAAAATGTACATTTTAGTTTTATTCTATAACCTACTGGCAACATTCCTACCAAATTTCAAATAAAAATCTTGTCATTTAGATCATTTATTTGCAGAAAAATGACAATTGGTCAAAATAGCAAAAATGATGCAGTGTCTTCAGATCTCGAATAATGCAAAGAAAACAAGCTCATATTCATTTTTAAACTACACAATACTAATGCTTACACTTAGGAAGAGTTCAGAAATCAATATTTGGTGGAATAACCTTGATTTAAAATCACAACTTTCATGTGTCTTGGCATGCTCTCCACCAGTCTTTCACATTGCCGTTGGGTGACTTTATGCTACTCCTGGCGCAAGAATTCAAGCAGCTCGGCTTCTTTTCATGGCTTGTGACCATCCATCTTCCTCTTGATCACATTTCAGAGGTTTTTTATGGGATTCAGGTCTCGAAATTGGGCTGGCCATGACAGGGTCCTGATCTGGTGGTACTCCATCCACACCTTTACTGGCCTGGCTGTGTGGCATGGAGCATTGCCCTGCTGGAAAAAACACTTCTCAGAGTTGGGGAACATTGTCAGAGCAAAAGGAAGCAAGTTTTTCTTCCGGGACAACGTTGTACTTTGCCTGGCTGAGGTTTGTAAAAGACCATAAGGATTGAAAAAGCGGACTGGAGGTTCTTCTAAGTTCGTCTTCTCTGATGAGTCCGATTTCACAGTAGGTGCAAGACTCTCTGGCTTGTAGGCCTCTCCAGGTCTCCGTCTAACCATCAGACGACCATGTGTTGGGCAAAGCTGAAAATTGGACTCATCAGAGAAGACGAACTAGAAGACCCTCCAGTCCGCTTTTTTCAATCCTTATGGTCTTTTACAAACCTCAGCCAGGCAAAGTACAACGTTGTCCCGGAAGAAAAACTTGCTTCCTTTAGCTCTGACAATGTTCCCCAACTCTGAGAAATGTTTTTTCCAGCAGGGCAATGCTCCATGCCACACAGCCAGGCCAGTAAAGGTGTGGATGGAGTACCACCAGATCAGGACCCTGTCATGGCCAGCCCAATTTCGAGACCTGAATCCCATAAAAAACCTCTGAAATGTGATCAAGAGGAAGATGGATGGTCACAAGCCATGAAAAGAAGCCGAGCTGCTTGAATTCTTGCGCCAGGAGTAGCATAAAGTCACCCAACGGCAATGTGAAAGACTGGTGGAGAGCATGCCAAGACACATGAAAGTTGTGATTTTAAATCAAGGTTATTCCACCAAATATTGATTTCTGAACTCTTCCTAAGTGTAAGCATTAGTATTGTGTAGTTTAAAAATGAATATGAGCTTGTTTTCTTTGCATTATTCGAGATCTGAAGACACTGCATCATTTTTGCTATTTTGACCAATTGTCATTTTTCTGCAAATAAATGATCTAAATGACAAGATTTTTATTTGAAATTTGGTAGGAATGTTGCCAGTAGGTTATAGAATAAAACTAAAATGTACATTTTACTTTAACACATACCAATAAATAGTAAAACCAGAGAAACTGATAATTTTGAAGTGGTCTCTTAATTTTTTCCGCGGCTGTACTTGTTGGAGGTGTTTTTCTGAATTACTTACCTTTGCTCCTACCCATAGAGACTCATTACCTGACTGAACTGCAGGACCATCTGACCATCTTCTATATGCCTTCTGAAGCCATGGAAGCAAGGTACGTTATCCTCTTCTTTTAAATTGCTATTACGTAATAATGACAACAAGATATGTGAAATTAAAATGGTAACAATGAATCCTTTAAAACAATACCAAAAATGACCACACTGCCATATCTTAACAATAATGGGTCATCTGCATTTGTCATATGTAATACATTGATTGCCAACACTTTATAGAAACCATGCATTATAACCTAAACATGTTTTATCCCAGATGTCATATCTTGCCATAAACATTTTTCTGTATTTCCATAGCTCAATGGAGCACTCTGCCAACAGAATTAATTTCATGACCCCTTCTCACATCTTGCCAAACGCTAGCTACTGTCAGAACAGGAGTATTCACATTTATCAATTGTTTTGTAATTTTCCTGGTTATTATTATGTTTTTATGTACCATTCCATAAGAATGGAAAAATGGAAAATAGCAATCTGCTAGAACCTGGCATAATGCGTTTTCTCTTGTTGTACAGGATTAATGTTTTATTATGCACTGACCCTGTTTGAAAAATAAATTACAATACAATTGGACGTAAGCTCTCATACTGACTATAGAGCTGCAACGATTAGTCGACGAAATCGACGACGTCGATTGTGAAAAATGGTCAAAGTGGATTTGTATCGTCGACGAGTCATATAATATACAAAAAATAACTTTTTTCTTTTTTTTTGTAGACGCTAACAGAGCTACCGGTACTTTTCATTCGGAATTGCATATAGGAAGTGCGAAATAGCTGCGAATTATTCTGAGATGACTCATTTTACCATGGAAACAATAAACAAAGCTTGGTTTAGCACAGGGGTGGGCAATTATTTTTCCCAGGGGGCCAAATGAGCAACTGAAAATATTTTTGAGGGCCGGGCCAAAATGCAGAACTCAATTATGCATAATATACATTTTATTTCTATATAAAAAGCAGGATATGGCCTTTTTTTGACCGCTCGTAAGAGTGTATGTTATTATTTGTATTGAGGCGTTGAGAGAAAAAGACTGTCCAGACTCCAAACTGCACTTACAGCTTATCATTGTATTAGGCCTAGTTGTAATTTAATTAAATTAAACACTTTGGTCCAGCTTTCAAATTGATGTGACCAAGAACACATTTAACCAGGGGTTCTCAATTATATCAATTATCAATCCATCTCAAACTATAATTTTTCTAAATTATTTACACAGTCCATATAGAACCACAGACAGCAATTATTGTATTAGTTTAACGCTGAAACTATGTGTAAGATTTCATCTTCATATCCAATTTGAGATCTCTATCTGTCTGCAATTCCGCTCGCGGCCACTACGCAACTTCGGCGCTCTCACACTTGCCATGCACATACACAGTAATAGAAAGCACACGCAGCATCTACTGTTTGGGCAAACCTGGATACAGGGCTGTTAACGATGTGTTTTTCACCTCGAAGTCTGTAGAAATCTGGCACCTTCTTCAAGTTCAAGTTCAATTTAAGAAACCTCCTGAGAACACTTCAGCTGTGTTCAGAGATATTTTCTGACTATGGGCTTCCGAAGTCTGTAAGAAAATGAAAACAAAAATGAAAATGTTTTTTTTTGTTTTTTTGGAGATTGCCAGGGAAAGTCTCCGAGATCGACACGTCGATCATGATCGACGGTTTGGGCACCTCTGGCCTATGTTAAATATTTAATGTTTTCAGAACTGTGCAAAAAAAAAAAATATATATATATATATATATATTCTAATTATCATGTAATCTTTCGCGAGCTGGTCAGAATCACCCGACGGGCCGTAT
Source organism: Sprattus sprattus (assembly GCF_963457725.1). Taxonomy (NCBI): domain Eukaryota; kingdom Metazoa; phylum Chordata; class Actinopteri; order Clupeiformes; family Clupeidae; genus Sprattus; species Sprattus sprattus. Next base: position 6,670,611 of record NC_137928.1, read on the forward strand.
TTGGCCGCAATGCCCAGGTCTGGTTTAGCAGCTGCTGCATATCAGATATGGCTAACAGAAAAGTTGTCGATTTTCTCAATGATGGTCAATTATTAGTAGTTTAAGAAGCACTACGCTGTGGGAGCATAAGAACAGTAAGCGTCTAGCAGCAATTATCATAGACATATATTTATAACTTATTGTAAGGTTTACTCTTACATGTTTGAACACAGAACGTCTCATGGAGGATGCTTGCTAACGCTATTTCAGTTATGTTAAGTGCAATGTGGTAAATCAGTGAATTATCAGAGTAGCCTGTATTTTCGTTTGTTCTGAATAGTTAACCTCCTCCACTTAGCAATCTTCAAACAAAAGATAGTGGAACTTTTTTTTCACATGTTGAATTTGAATGTCACCTGCAGCTCAGTTATTTTGCACTTGCAGAGGCTTGATTGCTATTTTGAGTTACTTTTAAAACTTTATTTGCACTTTCTCTGTACATTTAAAAGCATATTTGCACTCTTAATTTGTATTACTATTTAATTAATTTATTATGATGATTACATTTGTATTAACTATTTTTACTCAAATACATTTGAAATTCAAATTCCATCATTTTGAATCATTTTTTTAATTTATGGAAATAATCGTTAGATTAGTCAATTAATCGGAAAAAAAAAGTCGATAGATTAATCGATTACCAAAATAATCCTTATTTGCAGCCCTAACTGACTAATGACAGGACGAGTAAAGCGTTACCTGTATTTCTGGGGGGAATGCGAGAGTATTTCACTTCTCTTTCTGAAACCTCCTGTGTCGTGGGGTTCTCTAACTAAAGAAACATCTGTATTACAGCTTCATGGATGCGCTGGCCACGGAGATGGATGCCCTGATTATCACTCAGATAGGGCCGGACACCTGGAGTGAACCCGGAAAAAGGTAAATGTAGGGATGTTGCCAGGTTACCAGGTTACCTACCATTTTAAGGGGGTGAGGGTATCTCTTGAAATGTTTCTACCCACTTATGATTTGATGAAAATATGACTGAGACATGATCAATTACCCTATCAAAGCTCAATAACATAATTTTCCTCCACAGAATTCTTCAGTTCACTTTCATTAAAGATTCCTTCATGTTACCTGAAGTCTCATGGGGTAAAAATGAACCGGATCTTTCCAGCCTGATTTGCCTAAAAAATACAAGGGAACTTCCAGTTCAGAAACAGGTATGCATGCATATTAAATTCTGCATATAATCTGACATTGACCATGCATTCTTATGAGTGACACAAACAATGTCTCTGTCCAACAACAGGTTCAGGATCTCATGAAGAAGTGGGAGCGCTTTTCAGAAATCTTGAAAGAACCACCTGACCTCTCCCTTTCTGAAGAACCAGGAAGTGATCGAGGATTGGTGATTATAGATGGGAACGATGTGGCCATGAGGTAAGCCACAGCATCATGTGTGAGGAAAGCATTTAAAATAGAATTACAATTTATAATGAATTAATAAAAATAGCAAGCAATTAAAGTAACATTACACTGTTAAGATGCCCCACATGTTGAGGTATTAAAAATGGAATGAACAGTCTGTGGGAATGCGGGCTTGAGGTAAGCCACTGAGACATGTTTGAGGTAAACCACAGAAAAGACTCAAGATTTGAGATGATTTTATGTAACACTGCACTTTGTTCTTTATTGGTGACCAAGACAGAACAATGGGCCTCATTCTCGACAGCAGTTGGGAAGACTTTCCGAAGGATTTCAGAAGGAACTCCACTTCGGAAACATTTATGAAAACATTTGCATTCTCGTAATTTTTTTCTTCTGTGCTTTCTTCTGAACTTCAGACAACTTTCAGAACTCGAAATAGCAGTCGTAACTCTACCGGAATCTTCTCAAATGGGATTCCACGGGCCATCTTGTGGTTATTTGAGGAATCGCGTTGAGGAATGACATTTGAAAAAACTCCGTATTACAGTAAAAGGGTTAACGGGCGAATTTGTGAGAACCCGTTGGTGATTGCGTTCACGTCAACTCTACAGACATCCTCGGATTAAAATAATTATGATAATAATAAATACGAGAATATTTGTATCATTAACAATTACGTTTCACATTTATAGTCATAATTATACGAGGTAGTGTTTATTGTTACACTAGGTCTATATGGCTCGTAGCTTGACTGTTCTCTCCCTTGTACGTCACTTTGGACAAAGGCCGCGTCTGCTAAGAGACTGATTGAGAATGACATGAACACTGCAAATGTAAGTGAATAAATACATAAACACTAAGCTCAATCTCTAAGAACTAAGGCATGCATTTATTGCAATTTATACTACTACTGGTGGCCAGTCTTCACCCCTATGGTGGCCATTTTGAAGGACAGGACGGACTACAATTTATACTCGTACTTGGGACCGGTCTTCACACCTATGGTGCCTATTTTTCGATTAAAAAAAAAGAAAGTGACTACTTAAATGTGTTTTACGGACTTCGGACGTTCAACGTTATACAATATCTCCACCTTATTAATGAACACCTGTTACGAGGTGGATTCGGGAGATTGCGACAGCACACGTTTCTAAAATTGCGTCTCCTAATAAGGAGCTGGCAGGGCGTGTATGTATGCAAATCCACTTTCACGAGAACGCGCATCAATCTAAGAAGCTAATCGGAAGGAACACAGCTGAGAAGACTTCGGCTGCTTATGAACACATTTTCAAGCGTGCGGGAATGCAGCGGAATTGTTTCTCTTACGTTGTTTTTGCGAAGTCGTGTAAGAAACATTTCTGAAGAATTACAGAAAAAGGTCGAGAATGAGGCCCAATGTTTACATTTTTATCATTACCACAAAATATGCAGAAGCCTTATTCTTCTCTTGCACAGTCTACTTCTGAATCTTGAATGAGTATCAACTGAAAGCTCACCAATAAACAACTCAGTTTAAGTCAATATCCCACCCAATTGTAGCTCTAGAGGGCCTAAATAAATAACATAACTCTTTAAAGATACAATTTTATTTCTTTTATCTAAATAATTTCTAAAATTATTTTTCAGCCATGGCCTTGACACATTCTATTCATGCCGTGGTATCTACCTGGCTGTTCAGAATTTCTGGAAAAATGGTCGTGACATCATTGTCTGTGTGCCGAACTGGAGATATAACTCAAGGAACACTGTCTATGGTGAGCTTTCTCATTATCCATTTACTGTCATCATGATCATTGGCACAGATTTGATTATTTAACGCATTCACAATACATATTTATTGTTTGTTTTATTTGTTTCCCAGGTCATGAATATTTAGAGATTCTGGACAAGCAAGGCCTTTTGGCCTTGACTCCCAGTCAATGTAATGATGATAGGTGAGTGAGTATCTGAAGGGGAATCAGTAGAATCTAATGCACATGTACATCTCCCACATGGAACACTGAAATCTGTTAAGATGCTAAGGAATGCACTTTATAAGAATTATATTAATAAACTCTCTTTCGATCTCCTCTCGCGCTCTCTCTCTCTTATGTGCCATGCGCATGTCAGAGCAGGTGAATGCGAGTGCCGTCTGTGGATAGTGCTAAAATAGATTCAAACCCGTCTGACTGTTCGCAGGGAGATATTAATGTGTCCTTCGAAAATGTGAAGTAAACACCAGAGAATATAAGTCTTTTTCTACAGGACACAAAGGGGAACCCAAAGTGGTGGTAGAACTATACTTCCCTGATTGCTCTCTGAGTTTATTAAAAGCGCTTCTTCGTTGAAGAAGGATGGTGCTTCAGCCGATACTGAGGTTTTTCGCCTCCACAAAACCATGAGCAAACATTAGACAAAAGTGCGTTTCAAAAAGTCTACCCTAGCCTAAACATGGTTAACACCATTAGAATTGCACGACTTCATCAAACTGAAACAAGTACATGTCATGTTGGTACAGGAGACAATGATGAATTAGACAGGAATCATCTAGAGCTCATGTCCCCTTCCAAAAGCTGTAGCACAACTGACTCATGTCTACAATCTGTGTGACATTTGGAGGAACTTACATCAAGAAGTCAGACAGTACACATGGTCTCAAATCAGAGACAATAACATAGTTTTAGCATGACTTGACAGAATATATGTTTCCATCTTGTCAAATCTTGCCAACTGGTTGCTCCCCCAACTGTCATATTGGGCACGCACCAGGGACGTGCACAGGAGGGACGTGCACAGGAGGGGGCTAAGGTTGCTCGGGCAATTGCCCGTTTGCCCTCCTCGACTGAAGTAGCCCCTCCTAAGGAAATATATATATTTGCGATCAGGGGACGGGGGCGTGGCAGCAGCGGTGCAGAGCAACTGCCCTTCAAAATTCCTGTGCACGTCCCTGGGACGCACAATAATAATTAACAATTTGGTGGCTTCCGCTATGGCACAAGTTAGCCTGTGTTGAACCTAATGTCAGACTTCTTGACAGCATTCAGAAGGAAATGGTGAACTTTTTCTGGGAAAAACTAAACTGGGTCCCTCAATCAGTGATTTTCCTTTTAAAAGATGAAGGTTGGGAAGGACTCATACGTTTGGTCAGCAGAAGAGACACTTACAGACTACAGTTCATCCAGAAACTGCTGACAGGACCAAATTATCTGATGTGACCACTCGCCCATAGCATCTTGCATCGAGTTGGTGTTATGGGATTAGATATTACTCTCTTTCTAATGGATACCAACCAACTGGATAATATGGGACTGCCATTTTTCCAGAAGTCTTTTTAAGGCCTGGGAACCCTTCAGTTATGGTGGAATGCACTATCATATCATTGGCTGCTTGAGGAGCCTATTGTGTTTGGGGCTTGATTTGATGTGTTGGGTATTGGCATGCCTGCTCTCACAGGTTTGCTTCACACCCAAAAAGTCTTGCAACTATGTCATACTGTTGACAAGGCTGGTTGTTATTTACAAAATGCACAGGCACTAGCCTCTTTCTTATGGGTAAACTCCAGAAGGTATGTGGAAAGGTTTCTTTGTAAGTTCACTGTGGTTCTAAATCTGGCAGAAAAAACAAGGCACAACAGAAATCAGGAGAAGCTGTTATACCAGTTTTCAAGAACTTATTGAAGTAAAAAATAGTCATTGAGCAAGTTTATTAGCGTAGATGATGTCTTTGAGGATCAGTGGTGTCAGGGGCGGAGTGGCCATCGGGACGACCAGGAGATTTCCCTGTCGGCCGGCCGGCCGGCCAATGAGCTCACGAGAAGCAGCCTGCAGACTGCCCTGCGCAGCCGTGTGAAGTTCATGAGCAGCCCATTGAGTTAAAATTAATGTAAATCTAGTCATGTTTCCGTGAAAATCTCTAAGTTCTCCGACAGTTAAATTAGAAAGTAGTCCAACCAATATACAGTGTATAACACTTGTTGTCTCTCTACAGCTCACTCATGGTGTGTGTCGAGCTCACTCTCATTAATCCAGCCTACTGTTTTTTGTTTAGCCTCCTATCTTGATCTAATTATTTTTATTCAGACGTTACATAACTTTCATGACCACAAATATAAATTGGCCAGCGATTTAATTAGGTTTTTTTGTCCATAAATTAATGTAGAATGGTTGGAGCAAAGCCTCATTGGAAATGGGACCTGCGTATCTAGTGGTCATATTTCCGTTAAGTCCATACATTTTGTTTGTGTAGTAGTTGATACATGGGAGGTGGAGGGGATGGGTTGGGCCAGTTGTGGGCACGTTGTGGGCCGGTGCAGTCAGAATTGTCCCGGTGGACTTTTGTGTCCCACTCCGCCCCTGAGTGGTGTTGTCATGGTGCTCTTTGTTCAGTGCTAAATTACTAAATACTTTCTGCTACTTTTCTGGAATAGTTGATGCCTGTTTCATAACAGATGGTCTATGAGAGCTGACTTATTGAGGTACCCATAAAATATAAAATTTCTCTCTCTCTCTCTCTCTCTCAGGTTAATGCTTAAAGAAGCCAAGGAGAAAAATGGTTTGATTGTGACAAACGATCAATTCAGAAATTTAAAAAATTCTGGACATGAATGGAAGGACATTATGAAAAAGTAAAGATAATCCAGTAACACTTTAACTGAAACTAACTCTCATAAAATGAATGTATCCAAGTTGTATTCATATTCTGGACGATGCTGTATACTTGACTGTGTGTTTTCATGGTAGATTATTTCCAGACAGCGTCATGTAACCATTACCATTAGCCTTTTCATCTGCTCTTCTTGGTGTCATGTAACATGAAGGCTTGATCCGTCCAAAATCAGAAGGGAAATCAGTGTTGAGAAAATTGCAGTATAGTATGGTAGTAAGATTTGACCTTTTGACCTCTTCCTTTACAGGTGCATTCCCTTTGAGTTTAAGGGAAATCACTTCAGAGTGTTTCCAAAGGGATCAGAGGTAGGCATTAGCTTGTACACTCACACAGATAAATGGCTCACTTGTACACTTCATCATCTCATTGGCTGAATAAAGTTGATTCTTCATTGATTGAATAAAATTGATTCCTCATACGCTGAATAACATTGATTCCTCATTTGCTGTATAACATTGAATCCTCATTGGATGAGTAACATTGATTTCTCATTGGTTTACTGTTTTTTGAATAATGCTCTCTCTCAGCCACAGGCTGTTGGCAAGATCAGTGTACGACCACCAGGCGTGGGGGAAGGGAGCGCTTATCTGCAAAACACTGGACAAACTCTAAATCCAGGTATATGAGACATAAAAGCATATTTATATTATGTTATATATTGCAAACAAGCATATTTAATACCACACCATTTATGTACACCAAACCAGTTGAAGTTGAGATTGAATTTTAGTTTACAGTGTGAGGGCTTATTGGTGATGGTTTTGGAAGTTACAGTTAAGGAAAGATGGTTCTTTTTCAGACTTCAAAGTTGGCTGTAGAACTCACACAGGAATATTTGTCCAGGCTACTAGTTATAGAGAAGAGTGGCAGTAGAGTGTTGGTACAGAGATGGTAGGCCTTCACAATTGGAAGGGTTTTAATCTGTTTCTTTCTTTTTCTTTCAGTGTTGCCAGACCCACCAATGCCTGAGGGGGAAGACTAGGTCTTGTTCGAGGGCACCTTGACAACAATGTCCACAACTAGGCTCTTTCATAATAATGTTATCTGATCAAATAAAAAAAATATGATATTTTAAATAGGAATGTTTAGTCATTTGTCTTGAGAAATTTCTTTTTCATCATGTATGTCTCTATACGTTAGTTTCATCCTGTGGGGAAGAGGTACACGTGTATCATAAATTACAGAAACACCACTAACTACAGGTCAACTTTTTAGTGCAATCTCGGTATTTTCATCAGTAAAACATATTCTGTCGTTTTTAAGACTTCATTTCAGACAGGTTTCTTTATAATGTGTCAATCCTTCCTGAAGGTTGGACTACCATAAGTTCTCTACAGTGAGTTCACCACCAGATGGTAATATTTGGCACAGGATTTAGGAAACAGTTAGACTGCAGGATGTCCACATTTGCAGGTTATGCATTTGATGAAGTCGATCCATATGATTGATTGATTGATTGATCGATACATTTTTATCATTACCACAAAAGATGCCGAAGCCTTATTCTTCTCTTGCACAGTCTACTTCTGAATCTTGAATGAGTATTAACTTAAAGCTCACCATTAAACAACTCAGTTTAAGTCAATATCCCACCCACTTGTAGCTCTAGAGGGCCTAAATAAATAACATTACTCTTTAAAGATACAATCTAATTTATTTTAACTAAATCATTTCTAAAATTATTTTTCAGCCATGGCCTTGACACATTCTATTCATGCCGTGGTATCTACCTGGCTGTTCAGAATTTCTGAAAAAATGGTCATCGTGACATCATTGTTTGTGTGCTAAACTGGAGATATAACTCAAGGAACACTGTCTATGGTGAGCTTTCTCATTATCCATTTACTGTCATCATTCAAGTTCAAGTTCAAGTGTTTTTATTTGTCACATGCAATAAATTGAAGTGAAATGTAAAAGGGTCAATGCTCCACACTGTGCAAAAATAAATAAAATATAAAATAAATTAATTAATTTATTAAGATAAAATTAAAAATATAAATACAATCAAATTTAAAAATAACTCTAAAAAAATAGGTGTTGAATTAAAAATTTGAATTTAAGTGTCTCACTGCCTGTGGATAAAAACTTCTCTTAAGTCTCTCAGTCCTTGAGTTAAGGCTTCGTAGGCGTCTACCCGACGGCAGCAGGGTGAAGAGGCTGGCATTGGGGTGTGTGTCATCCCTCCTGATGTTTTTTGCCCTTGACTCCACCCTCTTGTGGTAGATGTCATTCACGTTGGGTAGGGACGTTCTGATAGTCCGCTCAGCGCACCACCCTCTGTAGGTTGGCCTGGTCTTGAGCGGTACAGCTTCCGTACCAGACGGAGATGCATCCTGTGAGGACGCCCTCCACGGCTGAGGAGTAGAAGGTCCTAAGGATGGGAGGGGAGACCTTAAATTTCCTAAGCCTCCGGAGGAAGCACAGCCGCTGCCTAGATGACTTTGTCACATGTTGTGTGTGGAGGGTCCATGTTAGGTCTTCAGTGATGTGCACCCCCAGGTACTTAAAACTAGGAACCCTCTCCACAGGCTCCCCGTTGATCGTGAGGGGGGTGAACCCGCTGTCCTGCTTCCGCCGGAAGTCCACCACCATTTCCTTTGTCTTTTTTATATTTAGGGCCAAATTGTTGGACTGACACCACTGTGCCACACAGCAAACTATCTACGTTGTATTCTCTACACTCTTAGGTCATACACTTCTTTAGATAGGACTCCATGTTTAATCTCCATACCCTCCTTTACCATGAGACTGTCAAGGCTAGAGGTGTCTACTGAGAGCTGCGTTGCTCTACCGCCAACTACAGGAAAAGGGGGAAATGCATGCAGGACGATCAGTATAGTTACAGTGACCTCCCCTGACTAATGGCAGCTGATACCAACCCTGAGAAATGGAAATTCTACAATACCTGTTACACCTGTATTTGTACTTCCTCTTGAAAAGTTGGCGACGACGAGAGAACAGAGCTGCGGTTATGAAAATGTAAGTACTACTGTTTAGAGACACTGTTATTCATACAAAACATTCAAAATCATCTCTTTCGAGCAAACGGATTTAAACAAACTTCTAATTTAGTGAACCTGAACAGGATGTCTAGAAGCAGGCAGGACGACCCGTCAAAGCCAAATTCAGAAGATACTTCTCCTAGCATCCAGCTACATCATGAAAAAATAATTTTATCTTTGCCTAAAACTGAAGGAGACCCAAGTTTACGATGGTTGATTCTTGATGGGCTTGCACTAAGGTGAGCAACAAAAGAATGAAAATGTTAGACAGACAAGAATAGTGACTTTTGAATTGAGAGACAGTGCCTTGAACGCTATTGCATCACATATCTGGCTCTGATTATGTCTTATCTAGTCATGGCGGTGGGAAGATTCCCTACCGTGGCATCGCCCTGGCTGTCCAGGCTTTATGGAACGAGGGTCATAGAAAACTCATTGTCTGTGTACCAGAGAGGATGAAGACACGTGAAGATTTACCCAATCAAGGTAGGGGCTGTAAAATGATTGAAAGTTTATCATTAAGTAGTTCAACGGCAGCCATCTTACATGAAAGCCTTGTGTCTGATTTGCTACAGTAATCATAATCCTTAGTACTGGTAAGCAAACAATATAAATGGGAACAAGCAAGCTTGTGTATTTTCTCTCCTAACAGTTCTTACACTCTTAACACGGTAAATACTGGGAAGTATACTTTTGCTGACATGGTGGAAATTAGCACCAATTTGGTCAACCAACCTGCCACATATTTGGAGTTTAGTTGTGCCCATGCACACTTTCATTAGTATGTTTGCTCCCTGAGAATAAAACTACTAATAAAATGACCTGTTGATGAAATGAGTTTCGATTGTTGTATGCTTCACCAAGCCATAGCTGATTTATTCATTTATTTATTAAGAAGGATCCCCATTAGCTCTACCCTAAGACAGAGCTACTTTTAGTGGGGTCCACATTAAAAACCTACATGCGGATATCATCAAACATGTAAAACATACATTACAATACCAATATCTACATCATACGTTACATTACAAATATCAAAAAATAAAGTATGTAAAGATTATGATCATACAATTTTACATTACAAATATAAAAAATAAACATGGTTATGCAATTTGACCTTTGTCATGATAAAACACTGATATATCCAATTCCATAGAAGCGAAAACTGCAACCCATGTAAGAGAGTACTACACATTTTTGTACAGTAGCCTACATCACCATCTAGTGTCACAAGTATGCTGTACCCAAGTGTTTCATTATTTGCTTTTTGAACATACATTTACGTGTCACGTTTATCATTTCTGTTGGTAGTAGGTTCCATGACTTCATGGCTCTGTATCCCACAGTGTGTTTAATAAAATTGGTATTAGCTCTGGGGTGTGAAAACCTACCTTCTATTGCACGTCTAGTGGCATAGTTATGTGAAGCTACATTTTTATTTAGTTGCCTATACTGATCTGCTGGTGTTTTAGACAGCAAGAGGCGCCATGTTGACAAAAGAAGTGCAGCAGCCATCCTGTCTTCAACTTTTAGCCAGTGGAGACTGGGATGCATACTCTTTGTATGCTCGTTCTGTAAGGACACTGTAGAGCAAAGCGTGCAGCCTTGTTCTGTACTAGCTGTAATCTATTTGCCCATACTATCTGGCAATAATCCAGCTGTGACAGAACAAGAGAGTTAACTACCATTATTCTTAGATCAGGTGTAAGATGATTTCTGCATCGTCTGACTACAGCTAGTGCTTTGCCCATTTTATTGATAATGGTGTCAATATGCTTTGACCCGGACAGCTTAACATCTAGGGTGTCTCCCAATAGCTTGGTTACCTTTACTTGTTTGATGGATGTTCCATCTATGCACAGTCTAAGCTCTGGCTCTGCTCTAAGAGAATGATTAGACCCGAAGATGATGCTTTTTGTTTTAGTTAAGTTGAGAACCATCTTGTTTTTAAGGACCCACTTTCCAATGGAACTTAGCTCCCTGTTTAGGATGACTGTCAGTTTTTCTGCTGTTTTTGCTGATGCATATACAGCAGTGTCATCAGAGATGGGCAGTATTTCAATTACTTGTATTTGAAATACTAGTTAATTTACTTTTGAGTATTTTGTAATTTGTATTTGATAGGGCCGATAAAAAATCGAAAGTAATTTGTTACAAAATACTTTAGAGTGGAGTAATTTTGTATTTAAAATACTCAAAATACTTTCTCCAGTGTTTAGGCAAATGGAGATTTTTTTCTGACGGATTCTACCACTAGACCATCTGATCTGCCTCTGAATGTCATTGTCAAATCAGGCATCAGTCAATTTGCCAAAAGTGGTGCTTCTTATGGCCCGCCCCTTTTTGGGGCGAAAAGGAAATCACCCCAGATCTCTCTTATTGACTCTCATGTTAAATCCATTTTTTTCACAAAACAGGGCTCAGGTCAAAACTTTCAATTTATCTTCATTAGTACACTGACTAAATGGAGGTTCTTTCAAAGAGCGAATCGAGTTGTTGCACTGAACGTTAGCCATCTTGACAGAATGTGACTTAATCAAAGCCGTATGATGTCCTTATACGCAATTACGCATGACGAAAGCATGGTGGGGATAGCCCTCCCGGAAGCCATAGAGATTGCAATGAGAGCCCAATATACAAAATCAATCAAGTTGTTGTCTTTTAATAGCTTTGCTTAGTTACACTGACATTCTGTGACTGTTCTTCCTTTTTTACTGGGTTCACCAGAGCTTTGTGTACATTATAGCCCCGTAGCAAGGGCCCATAGACATATTCATGTCAATCTAAATAGTCTGAATAGCCATGTCACATTGCCAAAAATACTGATGTATACCTATATTCAGCGAAAAAATTACACTGACAGGTGTAATAGGCGGAATATGTGTGCGGGGGCAGGGGCGTGGTGGCGGCGGTTACAAACATGAAAAAAAGGATACGGGACTCAAATGTTTGGGAACCACTGCCTTACAACACTGACAAGGGCCCGTCATAATAGCCTGCACCTGGGCCCGTCATAACTACGTTACGCCACTGAATAGCCCAAACCTGAATGTTCTGCTATACCAAATTGAGAGAAAACTGAAAATTCTGAAAAAGTATTTCCTGTATTTTAAAAATACAAAATACATGTATTGTATTTTGTTACATTTTCTGGCAACATAACATAATCTACAGCCATTCCAATCAGTTTACCATCTATCCCACCCATCCCTGGTTGTTTTCACCACATGCATCTTTCACCAGCCGAGCACTGTTTCCACTGTCAGATCACCAAACTCAAACTGGCAAGGTTTGTCCTTCATATAGTCTTGGATGTTGACAATGGTTGAACTGCCCTGTGTGATGATTCTTTCCTTAATGTATTTACCTTGCTTCTGAAAAAAGTGATCTGCAATTTCTTTGGATTTTGTGATAAAGGTACCCCCACTTTCAATGAATGTAGGTTGTAGAGAGGTGTTTCGTCCCATTATACCATTAAGCGTACTCCAAACTGTTTTGGGGTCATTCTTTGTCCTGATTAATTGCAAAGCACAATATTGTTTCTTTTTCCTTTGATTGAGTTTTGTAACTAGATTTCTCAGTTTACAGTAGTTTTTTCTGTCCTTAGTACAACCACTGTTCTGTGCCTTTTCCTTTGGCCTGATTTCACTGAGACATATAGCCCTTTAGTTCCACATCAACCCATGGCGCCCTACAAGTCCTCACTGTCACTTTTCTAACAGGTGCATGTTTATCAGTAACTGGTACAAACTTTGCAAGAAAAAGATCTAGTGCTTCATTGTAGGCCTTAGAACATCATATATTATTGACCTCTTCCAGGAAGGCTTCCTCAGAAAAACCTATGTAGGGCCTTTTACAGATAACTCTTTAGCTTTGGGAACCTTCATTTTCCTTGCTACCACTACAATGTTGTGGTCACTACATCCTATTGGGACTGATACATCCTTGGTAAATAAGTCATCTGCACTCAAATACATGTGATCAGTACAAGATGCTGTGTTGATGCCCTTGTTTTTTGTGCTTAGTCATGTTGGTTGTGCGTAGCAACTAGATTCAAACAGCATGCATTAGTTATTGTGGCTAGTTGGTTCTTCAATGAACAGTTGGGGCGATAACCAGTCAATATTTATATCTCCAGTGAAAACATTTTCCATATTCAATTCACACACCTTATCCAGCATCTCACCCATGGCTTCTAAGTAGTGTTGATCTGAACTTGGTGGCCTGTAGCAGCAGCCCTATGAGGCAGGTTCGCTTGAAGCCATTTCATCATTCCTAATATCCTCCCTAACTTTCACTGGAATATGGTTTTGAAAATAAAAAGCAACACCTCCCCCATATCTGTTTCTGTCCTTTCTATATAGATTATAATTATGCCCACAGCCTCATCTTCAAAAGTGTCAGTGGAGAAGTGGAACAAGTGGAGACTTAACTTAAGTTCTTGTAGCTCTCTCATCATAGCATCCATTCTGGAGTTAGTAGTGTCCATCAAGGTGTGCACGCAGGCTTTAAAGTTGCTTTCCTGCTGTTCTAGCATTTCTTTATAGAAAGCTTTTTGTTGGTCAAGTAGTTCACACACTTGTACCAGTGATATGTACTGTGCATTGTCCTTATCTTTGTCCACCCCCCACCCCCCCCCCCCCCCCCCCCACCCCACCCCCCAGCCATCTTGGGAGCTTGGCTGTAGCCTGGTGGCAGCCTGGTGGCAGCCTGGTGGCAGCCTGGTGGTAGCTGGCAGCCTGGTGGTAGCCTGGTGGTAGCTGGCAGCCTGGTGGTAGCCTGGTGGTAGCTGGCAGCCTGGTGGTAGCCTGGTGGTAGCTGGCAGCCTGGTGGTAGCCTGGTGGTAGCCTGGTGGCAGCCTGGTGGTAGCCTGGTGGTAGCTGGTAGCCTGGTGGTAGCCTCAGCCAGACCTTATTTCACTGCCGGAGTCTGCTTTTAGGCCTGCTGCTGTAAAGCCTGTTGCTGTAAAGCCTGCTGCTGGTTATCACCATAATACATCGGTTAGCAAGTTAACAAACTATTATCAGTGCCAACTGTGCTGCAGTTGTTCCTTCCTAGGCAAGATTCTGTCAGTCAGTTGGACTCCTAGTTTAAGACAAGAACTCTGTCATGCATCTGCAACTCAAGGCTGAGTTCTGTGCTTAATTGTGTTCTAAGTGTTTTATGATTAGATTACCAGCAACAGTATTTGAAGGTAGGTAACTGTCACATTTTAGACAAAGCAAACGGTTATGAAAAGTCAGAGTAAACTATACATATATAAGAAACAACATTCTTTGTTCTTGTTTCTTCTGTGAATGTAAATACGTTGTTGGAGGTGTTTTTCTTTATGACTTACATTTGCTCCTACCCCTAGACTCTTATTACTTGACTGAACTGCAGGACCATCTGACCGTCTTCTATATGCCTTCTGAAGCCATGGAAGCAAGGTACGTCATGATCTTCTTCAAATTGCTATTACGTAATATGTGAATTCAAAATGGTACCAATGAATCCTTTAAAACAAAAACGAAAATGACCACACTGCCATCTCTAAACAACAATGGGTCATCTGCATTTGCCATATGTAATAAACTGATTGCCATTGGCATGGTCAACACTTTATAAAAACCCTGCATTATAACCTATTTCATCCCAGATGTCATATTCTACCATAAATAGTTTTGACAGTTGACCTTCAGCGACTGTTACAATCAGTAATTGTCATGACGTGTTGGCTTGGTAACATGTCACATAAGATTTTTAGAGCTTTGTTGACAGTTACCGGAAAAGGAAACATGACATTATCAAGTCATTGGACGTTAGCACTCATACTGACTAATGACAGGACGAGTAAAGCGTTACCAGTATTTCGTGGGGAATGCGAGAGTATTTCACTTTTGGGGGTTTCCTAACTAAAGACACATCTGTATTACAGCTTCATGGATGCGCTGGCCAGAGAGATGGATGCCCTGATTATCACTCAGATAGGGCCGGACACCTGGAGTGAACCCACAAAAAGGTAAATGTAGGGATGTTGGCAGGTTACCAGATTAACTACCATTTTGAGGGGTTGAGGGTCTCTCTTGAAACTTTCGATTTTTCTATCCACTTCTGATTTGGATCTGTTTAATATTACTCAGAGGTGATCAATTACCATATCAAGGCTCAATAACATAATTTTCCCCCACAGAATTCTTCAGTTCACTTTTCTGAAAGATTCCTTCATGATACCTGAAGACCCCTGGGGTAAAAAGGGACCAGATCTTTCCAGCCTGCTTTGCTTAAGAAATACAAGGGAAATCAGTCCAGTTCAGATGGTATGCATATTAAATTCTGCATATGATCTGAGATTGACCATGGATTGTTATCAGTGGCACAAACAATATCTCTATCCAACAACAGGTTCGGGACCTCAAGATGAAATTGGAGCGCTTTTCAGAAATCTTGACAGAACCACTTGACCTCTCCCTTTCTGAGGAACCAGGAAGTAATGACAAAGTTCTGATTATAGATGGGAGCAACGTGGCCATGAGGTAAGCCGCAGCATCATGAGTGAGGAGAACATTTTTAATAGAATTGCAATTTAGAATTAAGTAATAAAAATAGCAAGCACTTCAAGTAACATTAAACCATGAAGATAGTCACATGCCCCACATGGTGAAATAAAAATGTATTGATGAATAGTCTGTGGCAATTATTGAGGTAGGCTACAGAAATGACTCTCAAGATTAGTTGGGATTTTACATAACATTGCACTTTATTCTTTGTAATGAGACCCCACAGAAAGTTGCATAAATTAAAGTTGAAATTGAATGACCAAGTAATGACCAAGACAGAACAATGTTTACATTTTACACTTTGCAGCCTTATTCCTCTCTTGCACAGACTCAAACTACTTCTGAATCTTGAAAGACTTGAATGAGTATCAAAAGCTTACCATTAAACATTTGCAGAGTCACATATAAGTCAATATCCCTCTGTATCAACTGTAGCTGTATAAGGCTCCCATAAATAACATTACTTTCTTTTTCAGCCATGGCCTTGACACATTCTATTCATGCCGTGGCATCTACCTGGCTGTTCAGTACTTCAGGGAAGAGGGTTACCACAACATCATTGTTTGTGTACCAAACTGGAGATATAACTCAAAGAATACTGTCCATGGTGAGTTTTCTCAATATCCATTTACTGTCATCATAATCATTGGCACAGATTTGTATATTTAACTAATTCACAATATGTATTGTTTGTTTTATTTGTTCCACAGGTCATGAATATTTAAACATGATGTACAAGAAAGGCCTTTTGTCCTTGACTCCCAGCATATGTTATGATGATAGGTGAGTGAGTATCTGGAGGGGAATCAGTAGAATCACATGCACATGTACAACTCCCACCTGGAACACTGAAATCTCTTGCATTTCATATTTATTCTATACATAAACTCTCTCTCTCTCTCTCTCTCTCTCTCTCTCTCTCTCTCTCTCTCTCTCTCTCTCTCTCTCTCTCTCTCTCTCAGGTTCATGCTTAAAGAAGCCAAGGGGAAAAATGGGTCGATTGTGACAAACGATCAATTCAGGGATTTAAAAAAAGAAAAAAAGGAATGGAAGGATGTTGAGTAAGTAAAGTTAATCCCATAATACTAGTTTAAACCAGTCATCATAAAAGTAGTGGATCCAAGTTGTATTCATGTTCTTGAAGATGCTCTATACTTGATACATGGTAGATTTTTTCCAGACAGCGTCATGTTACCGTTACCATTAGCCTTTTAATCTGCTCTTCTTGGTGTCATGTAACATGAAAGATGTCCAAAATCAGAAGGGAAATCAGTGTAGAGAAAAGTGCAGTATAGCATGGTAGTAAGATCTTACCTTTTTACCTCTTCCAATTTTCAATTCAATTCAAATGGCTTTATTGGCATGAATGTACGATACACTGTTGCCAAAGCACTAATAATTCCTTTACAGGTGCATTCCCTTTGAATTTCATGAAAATCACTTTAGTGCGGTAGGCATTAGCTTGAACACTCACACTTCATCATCTCATTGGCTGAATACTATTGATTCCTAATTGGTTTTCTGAATAATTCTCTCTTTTACCAAGGCTGTTGGCGATATTAGTGTACAACCACCAGGCGTGGGGGAAGGGAACGCATAACTGCAAACCAACGGACAAACTCTCCATCCAGGTATCTGAGACATAAACATATAATTATAGCATATCCGTATATAATGATTATTTATTTACACCAAACCAGATGGTTTTGGAAGTTACAGTTAAAGATAGATCGTTCTGTCTCAGACTTCAAAGTTGGCTGTAGTACCCACATAGGAATATTTGCACAGGTAACAAAAGTGTACTGGAGATGGTGGCAGTAGAGGGTTGGTACCGAGATGGTGGGCCTACACAATCGAATGTGTTTTAACCTGTTTCTTTCTTTTTCTTTCAGTGTTCTCAGACCCACCAAGGCCTGAGGGTGAAGACGAGGTCTGGTTTGTGGCCACCTAGACAACAATGTCCACAGCTACACAAGGACAGACACGGTAGTGTTATTTGCATAAGGAGAATGTTTTCACAGAAATCGAAAATATTATTTTGGTACAATATCACCAAGACAACTGCTAAAATATAATTTGCTTGTACTCAGTTTTTAAGTCAGGAGGAAAATGCAATTGAAGTCCCAGAAAATTACACATTATTTTTACTTGTTTCACTTTACTCTTATTTTGTTTAATTTTATTGTATTATTTTAATTGTATTTCATTTCATTTATTTTCATTTCATTTCATTTATTTTCATTTCATTTCATCTCGTTTCATTTCATTTAATTTCATTTATTTTCATTTCATTTCATTTCATTTCATTTATTTTGTTATTATCTTCCCTGTTATTATATATGTAAAGCACATGTGCCTGAAGTTGCCTTGCCTTGCCTCGCCTCGCCTCGCCTCGCCTCGCCTTGCCTTGATTAATTCATTAATTCATGAATTCATTAATTTACAAAACGTACACATTTTAACATGTATTTAAATTAATAAATCAAAATGGTTGAAACTTTAACTGGACCTCTTTGGATCTCCTTTTTTGTTTTCATCTTTTGAGTCTCTTGTATATCAATGATGTCATCAACACAATACCAAACCATACAACAAAAAAAGTGTATGAGTTGATAGAAAACCAAGAAATAGCCTAATGTACTTATGTTCATGATGTTATTACTCATGTTTTACACTATCCAAAATCAGAGAGACAAATGAATGGCATGATCATATATTAGCATGTAATGTAAGTTTCTAAACATTTCATTTTGCAAATCAACGTTCTTATAGAAATAAATCTAGGTCACTTATACAGACACTACGGTGTGAGACAACAACCAAACGTACAGCCATTGCTTTCGTGGAAGTGAGGAAAAGCGTAACACAAGAGAGAGGCTTTCACCATGTGCGTAACTTATTCACTACTACTAAAATATAATTTATTTTAATGTTTGAGTTGATATTACATGTGTAGCAAAGGCTAACTGTTAGTGCATTACATTGGGTGCAACTGGGTATTGGACTTCCTGACCAATCGCACACAGACAGTACAACTGGATAAGCATCACTCTTCAAATCTGATCATCAGCACTGGCGCCCCAGAAGGTCGTGTACCCTTTATTAAACACTCTCTACACCCATTGTAAGAGCCAAATTCATGACTACATGTGTTATAATAATTAAAGATTAAAAAAGATAACTGAAGATAAATTATTTCATTATGATTTGAAAGAATGTTTAGGTTAAAATGCATAATTTAGTATTGTATTTAAAAGCTGAATAACTTGACAGAATGTAAGCTTACAATCAGATGACGTTACGTCAGTTTAATACCTGCTTATGGAACTTTTGGTTTAGATTTGAGC
Source organism: Sprattus sprattus (assembly GCF_963457725.1). Lineage (NCBI taxonomy): Eukaryota > Metazoa > Chordata > Actinopteri > Clupeiformes > Clupeidae > Sprattus > Sprattus sprattus. The sequence continues at coordinate 6,689,556 of NC_137928.1, forward strand.
TCAGAGATATTGGAAGCGACATAGTTTTTTGACTGTGTAAACTTGTAACTCGTTTTCTAGTAAACATTTTTTATTGAAGTTTTACTTGTCTCACTCGCGTGTCAATTAATAGTTTCTTAGTCTGAACTCAAATTTGTGGTACAGAAGACTCAGAACAGACAGAGTGCCACTACACCCATGACTGTATTCCCTCCTGCAGATCCAACTACACTCGAATTTGCAGCGAAAACCACAGTGATCGGCCTCATCTCCAACAACGATGAGGCTGCCTACAGGCAAGAAGTGGGAAACCTGGTAGTATACTGTTCTGAACACAACACCCATGACTGTATTCCCTCCTGCCCATCCAATTACACTCGAATTTGCAGACAAAAACAACCAATCGCACACAGACAGTACAACTGGGGAAGCACCACTCTGTACCCGCTGTCCAGCTTCCACTGGAAGTCCACCACCATTTTCTTTGTCTGCCGAGCACTGTGGTTTTTGGTCTGCAAATTATAGTGTAGTTGGATGGGCAGGAGGGAATACAGTAATGGGTGTAGAGAGTGTATAATAGAGGGCTGAGCAAACAACCTTGAGGAATGACTCACACCCCAATGCCAGCCTCTTCACCCTGTTGCCGGTGTCAGTCCAACAGTCTTGCCCTTAATACCAATAAGACAAAGAAAATGGTGGTGGACTTGAGGCGGAAGCAGGACAGAGGGTACACCCCCCTCACCATCAGCGGGGAGCCTGTGGAGAGGGTCCCTACCTGGGGGTGCCCTTCAATGAAGACCTAACCTGGACCCTCCCCACACAACACGTGACAAAGTCATAGGCAGCGGCTGTACTTCCTCCGTAGGCTTAGGAAGTGCAAGGTCTCCCCTTCCAACCTGAGGACCTTCTACTCCTCAGCTGTGGAGAGCGTCCTCACAGGATGCTCAAGACCAGGCCATCCTTCAGAGGGAAGTGTGCTCAGCCGAGCGGACTATCAGAGCTTCCCCGAAGTCTGCCCAGCACAAACACCATCTCCCACTCCACATCAACGGTGAAGAGGTTTAGCGAGTCACCTCATTCAAGTTTCTGGGCCTTACGCTGACGGAGCAGTTGTCAACACAGCTCCCGTCATAGGGAAAGGCCAGCAATGCCTCTTCTACCTCTGGAAGCTGAGGAAAGAACACCTTCCTCAGAGACTACAGATCAACTTCTACCGCTGCCTTATAGAGAGTGTGCTGACATACTGCCTGACCTTATGGTTCTTCAGCTCCGCAAAGTTGGACAGGCAGCCATCCAGAGGCTGATTAAAGCATTGCGGTACTGCCCGGCATCCATCTCCATCTCCATCTCCTGTTGCCTGCAGCGTTCACATGGCATCCTCACTGACTCTTCCCACCCTGCCCATCATCTGTTCCAGTTACTCCCGTCAGAGAAAAGGTTCAGATCCACCGAAGCACGCACCTCCAGAATGGCAAAGAGCTTCTATCCGCATGCATTAAGGCTTCTCAACAGCTCACCCAATTCACAAATATGACTTTATAGACTCATCGACTGCACTCTAACAGTCTACCTTGCACTTATTGATGCACCTTACCTTTTACTCAGGAATATTTATTTATCTTTTTATTAATTGCTACTTATTATTATTTAGCTGTGGCAGTTAGTGTGCACAGCAACTTAAGTTGTTCTAGCTGTCTGATGCTGCCTCGTCTGTCTTGTTGTTTTTTTTGACAATGACAATAAAGTACTTTGAACTTGAATTACATTGAATGTGATCATCTATTGTTGTCAGTTTATAAGGTGTAGGCTGGAAATGGCATTGCGTTGACAGACTTAACCTAATTTCATATTTATTTGTATTGATGTATTGAAGTTTAGATAAATATGTTGTAGTTTTACTCTACTTCCAGTCGTCAATAAAAGGAGTAAGCACCCTCTTCAGCGTGGTGATTGGAGGAGGAGTTTAACTAAGCACTCTCTTCTACAATACTTTAAATAACTGCAATCATTTTTGTTTTTCAATTAAAAAATGTTAGGTTATGAAGAGAGTGGGTAATATGGAATGGGTAATGGCCAGGTAATGGACCAGATATTTCTTTTAAACATTAAAGCGAAATTTCAGTTCAGATACTGGTAGGCATATTAAATTCTGCATATGATCTGAGATTGACCATGGATAGTTATCAGTGGCTCTACAATGACTCTATCCAACAACAGGTTCAGGTTTTATCTTAATGACGCGCGGCAAGAACGACCGTGAATGGCTATGATCTTTGAATCGTCTGAACGCCTGGAAGATGACGCTCCTCTCCAGCTTTGCTTGACCAACAACTGGACAGAGGTGGGTCGGACTTTTATTTAGTGATGAAGGGGGCTTTGAAACCGGCTTGGGGCTAGAAACTGGCAGTAGTTTTCCCCATAGACATGTATAGATATACATGTACATGTCTACATGTATGATATACCTATACATGTCTATGGTTTTCCCCTGTCCATGCATCCCCACCCGGAACTCTGGGAATACCCTATTGGGTGACCTCTCTGTTCCCCTATCTCGTGAGTGGCCTGCACAACGGGGTGGAGAGCTGGATGCCGCTGATAGCGGCAGCCTTTTGAACCCTTGCCGATATAGACAAACTATAGTCTAGTATCTTAGACGAATGGTCAGACCCTTGACTAACTATCAGTCAACATTTCAGTGCAATTCAGCAATTTACCTTAGTCATATCCTGTCTTTATTAAGTATTCATTTCAGACAGGTTTTTTTGACAATGTCTCTTTTCTTCCTAAATGTTGTACTACCAGAAGTTGTCTACAGTAAATTCACCACCAGGTGGCGATATTTGGCACTGGATTTAGGAGACTCTTAGATTGTAGGATGTCAATAGTAAGCTATAATTAGTAAACAGAGAAGAATTACAGGAATCTTTATATATACTTAAAACTTTAAGTGTTTGTGGGTGTGGTACAGGTGTCTGTGTGTGTTTGTAAGTGTGTATGTGTGGCTTTGTTTGTAAGTCTGTGTGTGTGTATGTGTGTGTGTTTGTAAGTGTGTATAAGTCTGTTTGTGTGTGTGTGTGTGTGAGTGAGTGAGTGAGTGAGTGAGTGAGTGAGTGAGTGAGTGAGTGAGTGAGTGAGTGAGTGAGTGAGTGAGTCAGTGAGTGAGTGAGTGAGTGTGTGTGTGTGTGTGTGTGTGTGTGTGTGTGTGTGTGTGTGTGTGTGTGCCTCTGCATTATTGAGAGCCATCATTTTGGAGAGACAGACATATGCGGTGTGATCAGTCATCTTCTCTTCCTGCGATTGATATCAACAATTAACCCCAACAATGATAAGCTCCCACATAAAGCATGCGGCAGATAACTCCCACTTACACACACACACACATACACACACACACACACACACACACACACACACACACACACATACAAAGGAACACGGAGACACACACAGGAACAGGCAGAAACACACACACACACACACACACACAGATACACACACACACAACACGCAGATACACACACATACACGCAGGACATGCAGCATGTTATTCTAGAGTGCAAACAGTGTGCCCACCACAGCCTATAAATAACCGTCATCTGAGTGGCATTAAGGAGCTTCAAAATAGCTGCTATGCCCAGCACAAGTGTCTACAGCCGCATTCACCTCACTCTGTTTCTCTGTTCATATTACGCCTGCTGTAACATAACAACACCTGCAAACGTCTATATACGCCAGCATCTCTGTGGACTTCTACTAAACACACACACACGGAGAGAAAGAGAGAGAGAGAGAGAGAGAGAAAACGAGAGAGCGCGCGAGAGAGAAATGGGGAGGGGGAGGGAGAGGGAGAGAGACAGCAATGTTGGCTACGTGCAGAACGACACTTCGTTGCGGAGAATGCAGGGGAATTTCAGCCCAGCTGTTTAAAGTTCGATGACCTTGGCGTTTGCAACTGTTTTTCTCTGACCAGAAAAGTCGGTCAGGTTTAAAGGGTCGGACAGCGGACAAACAACACATCGGCCGGACTGTTATCGTGCCCATAAACAAAACGAAACGTTCTCCCTCAATAACCGAAACTCTAAAATGTACTCTAACCGAAGGCTGCAATTTGGGTCGGCCAACTAATGGCAAACTAATAGCCCATGCTAATAATAGATTACAAAGAAAAAACTTTTGGCCTTGTGCATTGCGTTGAAACCAAAACAATCTAGAGCGCTTACTTTATTTAGTCTTCAATTTGTAGAACTATTTACAATTCTAGTAATCATACAAAGCAATATAATCTGTTTATGGAATTGAACAGCTGTTTAGCAGTTAGAAGCAGGAAAGCCGCTGCGTGTTTCGGGATGTTGAAGGCGTATACTCTGCTTTGTACTACAGGTGTGCTCGGTGCTTTGTTCTGGAGGACCAACGATGGAGTCATGGCCAGTCTTTTTCTCAGCTGCATGTATATGTTGTCGTGTCTTTAAACAAGTTCATAAAAAAAACTGTCAGCTATTGTTGAAACCGACGAGGCCGAGGCTACGTGACTAGATTGATCAGCCTATGTTGTTCTCTTCGCCTATAGCCTACTGTTAGAGGAAGCAGGTGAATTAACCGCAGAAGGCGGTTATTGGGCATCTGCTGTACATGTGTTCTAGATTTGCTGCTTATAATGGCAGCTATCCATAATGCGTTATATTATACACAGCCATAACATAAGCCAATCAAGAAGGCTATTTATGGTTTGATAATAGTAATAACCACATGCCACAGGAATGGATGAGTGTTCTGCATGCAGCTGATTGCCAAGACCATATCCTTCTTCCCCAAGCTGCTGTTGTTTGGCTTTAATTAACAGGACAATATTTATTGGAATAATCGATGCACACTTGAATAACTAATCAAGAATGGGTGGAGATATCCTTTCAATTGCTATAGTTTTAATGAACCAGCCCTGGTTTATACAGTACATGTACATGATATAGTGTATGCATGCGTACGTATGATATGTGTTGAAGTTAAGGTAACAGTATTTAAATTATACTTGAAGTGAACCGTAACCTTTACATGACCTCTCACTAAAGCAGAACTAAAATAATGCAACAAATCTGAATTTAATCAAAGCTTAATAGGATACATTTAAAATATATCTCAAATGTGTGTACTGTTTGAAACTGTGACCGAATATGCTCTGCACAAATTATTATTAGTGTTGGAAATTCTTCCAAAACATTTATGTCACCTAAAGGCATTTGAGGGAATTACTTTGTATTTTTAAGTAGTTAATCTTCCCTAATTCTCTGCAGGAATGTGGGCCAATGAAAACAAATATCGTTTTAGTTCAATCCAAGATAGGTTGTTGTAACAATGGGCCGGATGGGGTCCGGTTGTGGGCCAGATGTGAGCCAGATGCACTGCAGTGTGGGTGTCTAAGGAAGTGATTTTCAGTTCAGCTCTGGTGCAGGCAGAGCACAGGTACTTCCACACACACACACACACAGACACACACACACACACACACACACACACGCACACACACACACACACACACACACACACACACACACTCATATAGGATAAACCAGCATTATGATCATAAGCACTTATTATTGCAAAAACTGCATGCAATATCATACCAATATTTCATCGAAATATTACATGAGAAAAAGTTGAAAAAAGTAGTTTAAAGGTAAGGCACTATTATATTCCTGTGTACCCTTATTAGTCTTTCCATGTGCATAACCAATCTTAACCATATCAAGAGTAATCATTTCCCACTGAAAATGATGGCTTCCGTTCCATGAATAGTTTTAGGGTTTTAGAAAAAGTTCGTTATCCTTACCAGTCTACATAAGTTAGCAGTGTTGGGGAGGTTACTTTAGAAATGTAATTCGTTACAGTTACAGGTTACCCTGTTAAAAATGTAATAGTAGTGTAACTATTTGAATTACTTTATCTGAGTAACGTAACTAATTACTTTTTGATTACTTTTTGATTACTTTTCAATTTCTGTGAGACATTTCTGGTAGGTTGTTAGCAACTCAAATTCAGATTGCTGCATGCACAGGCATGTAGGCCTACTAGCAGACGTGATGGCGCTGTAGACCTGATAGAGACACAGAAAGTTCTGGATCAAACTATTGTGGAGGGAAATGACAACGGGGATGTTTGTACAGTAGCCAGAAAAACATGCGAAACTGTTTTTTTTTTTTTTTAAATATACATTTGAGCAAGGTTTTGCTGACAGTATTAAGATGTAATTCAAATTGTAATTTTGAAAAATGTCGTAAGTAACTGTAATTGAATTACACATTTCTCTCCAGTAACTGTAATGTATTAGTGTTACATTTATTTTGTAATTAAATTACGTAACGCAATTACATGTAACTCGTTACTCCCCAACACTGTAAGTTAGACACCTAACAACTACATTTTTCGGGCAGAAAATATATCCCCCCTTGTGAAACTCGTACTCCGCTTTGCGCCCAGCCCAACATGAAAATGTCATGGAAAAGTCGTCTACAGTAGCCGGTTCAAGTCCCTGGCTTTGGACCGCATGCAGGTCTGTGTGGCCCGTGTGATATTTGAGAATGTCTGTTCGAGGTTCAGTGACCTCCATGTGAGCGGCTGTCTCTTCACATTTGTCCCGAATAAAGGCGATGTATGTTGCGTGCATGGAACAGGCAATGGCCTTCGTCTGCATTAATCCTCCCAAATGATGCCGTAATCCACCCCCGATCTAGATCGTGCCGCTTTACATTGCAGTGCGACGCAGCTCTCATAAAAAACATACCGCCAGTCCCCTGGGTCCCCTAGGTCTATAGGCCTACCTCTCAAAACATAAAACATCACTGAGCAGAAACGATGTTAAGCGAAATCAGTTATTGAAAACTTGTGTTGTCTGTGAACAGTTAGGCCTGTCATATGACGTTAGAATACCGACTATTTTAAATCTGGGCGTGGCATTATTTTTTACATCAGATCCAGGCAACTTCAACCGCAAAATTAGCACAGGCTTGATTGTTACCAATGCAACCATATTATAAAACCTTGGTCTGGAGTCTTATTCTAAAAACGCCAGAGTCGCGCTTGCTGGTTTTGTTATTGTAGCATCCCCAGCGTCACGTGACGCCTATGTGCGCACGTGTAATTGACAGAGCCGTTCATGGAGAGAGCCCGAGAGAGAGAGAGAGAGTAAGAGGAGGGCGGGAGAGAGATGCTGGGCTGAGCCGCGAATCGTAGCGATAGCAGGAGACTCCCAGCTCACACTTGAGCACAGGGTGGGACCTGTCAGACCATGGTGGTCCCCGTGGTCTCCCCATTCGCAGAAATGGTCACTGCATCGGAGCCACTGACCCTTTGATCGGGGTATTTGTCACTATACTGAGGACGGGCTGACCACGAACGATAAAACCCCGGAAATCCGACATGCTCACGCTTATAACCGGTCAAACACAGTGCTTTTGGATACGGTGAGAATACAACAGTAGGCGTATTTCACGCAATTCTAAAACAATTTAAGCGTGGAATGTAGTTTATTCCATGTCCACGGAATAGAGACATTTTAAGGCAACAGAAAGTGGTACAGATATTAATAATAGCATGGTAGTACAGAAGCAGGCACAGTTACATGGTGGAAAGGTTTAACGTTTGTATCCGGACTTACAGAACATATGTGGTTATTTACTGGAACCGTAACACATATCATAGGGGGATTCCAAGCTTTGACATAGGCTACCTTGCGTAAGCGACCTTTTAAGGAGCTATTTTTGTCTGAAACTTAGTGTCAGCGCATTATGTCTAAGATACAGAGAACCTGGCACAAATACAGTAATACCAACTGAATAGGAATATTGTTTAATTTCGATTGGTATATTTATTATATTTAAACCATACACTGTTTTGTACCATCACTTTCTCGATAAAGATTCAGTAAAACGGAAGAATGTCAACCTGCCAAGTTCGGTTCATTCTTTTCTGCTGATGTAAATTCAGAATTAACTCATCCTTTCCCCCATCATTTGACGTCTCAGTGTGTGTGTGTACCATAAATGTTATCGACTGGGTCAATGTCTATTACCACTGACTTCCAAAGACCTAACGTTAGTGATGTTCGGACTTTGAAACAGGTCGTTTTTTTCCTACGCTGGTATGGTCCAGATCAAGCTGTCAGACTAGCGAAACCTACTCTCATGTAAAGTAGTTCAGAGAGCACCATTTATTCAAGTACTGTTATTGCTATGCCGATGTACAGTGACATTTCCAAATAATCTTCTTTATATTGTATCGCATTAAAGTGGCGATATGTATTATGTTCTGATCACGGTCTAGGTCTAGGATCAATTGTTATTTCCCCCCGATTGTTTACATTTATTGTAACGTCTGAGTTCTGTAATGTTATTTCCCCCGTAGGTAGCTTTGTTTCCATGGAAGACGATGTACATCCAAGAGACTTTTATTCAACATCCAGATATTTCGCCATAAAACTTTTAAACCAAGCGCGCTCCCTCGGTGAGCACAGCGCCGCCGGTAGAGCAGCTCTCCCGATCTTGCGCAGAGGATTCGGTGGAACATGAGGAGAGGACGTGAGCTACGTGCGCATCCAGGAGTAGACGACATGACATGGAGAGTTTGGGACACACGGACCTTTTACACACAAACTCCTCTCGCGGACCCGACACCTTTTGCCCTGCGCCAGAGAGAGTCACAGTGAGCTCGTCTGAGCCACACGCGAGAATGGGTCTTAACGGTTTCTGTGCCTCGCCAGTCAGAAGCTCTACGGCAGCCGAATTATTGGCAGGACTGGCCTCAAAAACCGTTGTTCCCGGGATCTCAGTCTTAAAGAAACAGACAATAACCGGCTTGCCGTCGTATAACGGCGAGGTCGTGTCTCCTTCCTCCACCGTTGAGGGGAACTGCAGTGACCTGTTTGCCCAGACACCCATCAGCTTCACGCAGCTGAACGGCCTCACAGAGACCCCCAACGACCCCGCGCAACCCCAGAGCAGACAACGACCACCGGAGAGCGGGGACAGGACGTCACAGGAGAAATGCATGTCTCTGCTGAAGAGGTCTCACGGTGACATGCGCTTGCGCCAGATGCTGCATCAAAGGCGCAGAGATGGGGAGAACCGGGACACCGGGCCAGGGGTTCTAGTGGGAGGGGGCGGATTAGGCCCAGCGGGGGGCCCAGGAAACCCTCTCAACCTGGACAATTTTTTCCCCCCGGAGTGCAAGAGGCGAAGGCAGGACTTGAGTGAACCCAGAGCAGACACGGCCACCGCCAGGAGCGCACGAGCGGTAGCGCCTTTGGCCGCCAGCAGTACTTTCAACCAGTGCAGTGGCCCAACGCCGACGTCAACCCCGACATACAACAGACCCCACCACTACAACCACCACAACCACAGTCACATTCACCACCCCCACCACCACCACCACCAGGGCCTCCTCCACGGCTTCAGCCCAGCCCCGAGTGCTCTACCTGGGCAGCCCTCTCCACCTGAGGCCCCCTCCCTTCCCCCGGGGCTGACGGCGGGCCCCG